>NC_040231.1:17049461-17352491 GCF_001444195.1 Xiphophorus couchianus | reverse complement strand
GGGCTGGTGTGAATTATCTGACCGGCAGAAGTGGACAGGCAAGGCTTATAGTACTACCATGACTTGGTAACAGCTTTATTACAAACTAAGATTATTAAAAAGATGTCCCTGGGCAACTCATTATACTGTCAACTCAGGCCATTTTCTCCTTAAGCCTTTAATTAAATTTGAATGATTACAAAAGTACAGAACAGTCAACAGCTACACGACTCCTGGCTATAAGTGCATTTTGCCCGCGGGTAGATGACTCATTATAAATTTTAAAAACATTTTTTCTACATGCTCATAGCTCCTTGGCTTGCTTGTTGGTCTTCATAATCTTGACATTTACTACTGTCTGCGTTTATGTGCTCCTCCAGTCTTCTGTGTCTTTGGAATAGATTAATAAGTTAGACCCCCAAGAATGGTTTTTTTGGTGACATTTATAGAGACGGGAGTCTTTTTCAAAGCAAGCTTTGGCAAACAGTGCAGATTAATAAATCAGGGCTACTCCTGACATACATTAGAACCAAGTGTGCATTCAGCATGTTTATTCTGTGCAATTATAATGATTTATTAACATGTGAAACTTTATTGAAAGTGCAATTAGAATTCCAATTACCTAATGTTCTCCCAACAAAACACTTTAACAAAAGTCACATTGAGACATACTTAAGCATTAAGCTTTTTAAGGCTAAATGATCAAAATAAACAACGAATGTGATGAAAGATATATATATTTTAAATTTCTTTGGATAACTAAATGTTACGTATGGACATGTTTACCAATACCAAATAATGGAAAGGTTTTCTAAAATATATCTAACTTAGACATTAAATAATCAACTGAATGTGCTTGATTTGTCCTCTATCAAGGTGAAACTTGAATGATGTTTTTAAAACCATATAGTAAGGAGAAACAGAAAAATGTACGCATTATAACGTGCCACAACACAAGCAGTAAATTTTGTTGGGATTTTTTACATGATCAATAAGAGAATGTTTGTGTAGAAATAGGTAACCTATTCTCAGTTTCAACACAGTTTGTTGCATTCAAACATAACAAGTCAAATTCCAAAGAGATTTGTTTATAACACTTAAACTTAAAACAGTTAAAGCTATTAAAAGCCATATTCAGTATAGAAAGAACAGGATATTGGCTGCTAAAATCCATTTCATTGCTCAGTCGATGACGATAAAGGGACTCTATAAAAAGCAGCAATTATTTAGAAAAGAAACTAATAGTGAATTGCTCGTATAATTTCTGAAACATTTCTACTTCAGTGAAAATTTAATTTGGAAGTTCTGTTTTGATTTCTACCAGAGTTGGGCCATATCACAGAGGCAAATCCAACCTGCTCTAGGCTTGCACATATTCATCACAGAATATTCATATTCTGCTCACAAATTAATTATACCCTGTGGCAGATAATAGACATCAGCACACAAGGAAGCATATAGTTTAAGTAGCTGAAAAGACAATGTTTAAAATAGTTTTCATAATGCTGTTCCATTGCAGCAGGCTGTTGTCAATAGGCTGTATCTCTGTTGATTTCTTTGTTTTAAATCGTTTTGGCTTTGCTTTGGATCCACATTTAAACAGGTGGTACTAGTGAATATAATTGGGCTATAAAAATAATTTTAGTGATGATGTTTCAGTTTATGAATGACATCTAAAATATCTGAAGTTTTGAGCAGCATGTAAGGAATCAGAGAAAATATGTAAAAAGTCAATCGTGATGCATTTTTCTTAGTTCACTTTACTTACATAGCTTCTTATAGGCACAGTGTGCATCTGCCCTCTGTTGGAGCCCTCTGCTTGTAAACTGTTTATCCAACAATTATTATGAATACATGGTGACACTCATTGGAACTAACATCTCCCCTTTATGCATTAACCTTTTAAGGCAGTTATTTCCTAACTAAGTTCCCCATTCAAAGGAAGTTGAATTGAACCAAAAAGGTAGAGAACACATTCTTAAACTCGAAAACAAAAATGTATGCCAACATTGCTTCAGTGAATAAAGTTAATGCTTTGCATATTTTCCACAAGTATTACCCCTTTACCTATCTAAAATGTTATCATACCCAGGATCTAGATTGAATTCATCCATTCATTCATCTTTGCAGATGAATGGATGGATACTTTGACAAGTATCAAAGGTGGCTGATACTTGTCAACTTGAAAGTATTTTAGTTGGATTTGAATAACACAGGGTAGTCTCAAGGGAATAACACAAATGCACCCCTTCTGAGATTTTAACTTAAAAATATGAAATTATTTATAGTTTATTTATACTTTTGCAATGTTTTATATTGAAACCAATAGTAAATTGTAAAAGAAATGTACTAAGGCATTATTTTTCTTAAATGTCTTAAAAATACATACTACTAAAACAAAAAGAAGCTCTTCTAGCTTAATACTTTATTGACACTGCTAGGGTGTCAGCAAAGCTGCCAATAGAGTAGCGGATTCTTGGAGAGCCTAAGTGCTGTCATTAGTTCTCAGCTGTGGCGTTCACTTCTTTGGCTGAACACAAGATGCTATACGCCAGCCAACTGATCCACAAGAAGACATGGTTGTTGTCAACAGAGATGAACATGACATATGTCAAAGCTGAAGAGTGAAACATGAGTAGTAGCTGTGCTAAATGTGCCTTCTGCTGTCAGCAGTGTGAATGTAAGAGCAGGTGTCATTCTAGTCTGTTGTTCCCAATTGAGATTCTTAAAATAAGCATTAAAAAGCCATGTACTAGCAATAAATTGTGGTTGGAATAATCAGAAGTAGTGACAGCAATTATTTTATTTTCTCTACTTGGCCTGCATATGTTTCTGACCATTTGATTTTATAATGGTCATTAGCCAATTAGTTATCATTTTGTAAATTCAAAAGTCACTCCATGACAATGAGTTGGTTAACTTGAGTTTCAGGTGTGGTTCTATGTTGTTTTCTGTGGGGATCAGCTGGAAGCAATTGTAATGTAGTCTGTAATATTCCAAAAAATTTTGTTCCATATACATTTTACCAAGTAATGTCATGGATTCAGTTCTTGTAAAATGAAATATCTTCAGTCATTAGGCAAAGACTTGTGTCTTATATGGCCTTTGGTCAAGAATTATAACGTAGACAGGACACATAATTTAGAGCATGTCTGTCATTCTTTACGTCTCCTCATCTGTTATGAACTCTTTCTTAAACATTCAGTTAAACATGCAGTTGTTTTAAAAGGTTGATATAATGAAGATTTTGAACAAATTCTGGAAACCACTACATCAACACTCATGCCAAATTGTTACATTTGTATTTTTTTAGATTAAAATATAGAAGGCAAGTTAACATGTGCTTCAGAATATCTGGAAAAATAAATTTTGGGCATCCCATGTGTGACTCAACACTTGCAGTTTTTGTTTTGGTATATCCTCTCCCTTTTTCTGCCTTCACTTTTTCTGTGTATAGACTATGTATTGTACACATATGTTTTGGCCAGTCAGCTGTGGACTATCAGCAGGACATCAAACTTTTGAGTATTTAACCCAAAGATGTCCCCGGTTCTCCATTTTTTCCAAGCCTGCATATGTGGTTTTCTAAGCTTAGTTTATAAATGTTCAGATGAAAAAACTGTGTGACAATATGTCTTTTTCTTGTTTATTGGTTGTGAAACTAACTAGTTTCCTCTAGTTGTTTTAGAGTGCTTTTTATACATCCTTTCAAAACATGCAGCATAAATTATGGCTGTTGACACAGTTCTGATGTTTGTCTCTGTGATAATGCAGCTGAGTAAGCAACATTCAATTTAAAGGCTGGAATAGATGACAGAATTAATTCTGGCTTTCTCAAATTTCTTCATAGGTCATTCACACATTCTGACGTGAATGTCATATGCTAAACAGATTCAAAAAATGAGGAAAAACCCTTTCTGGTGACTCATGTAGGCTTTCATCGCCATCTGTAATCAAAACTTGGAGATTGTAGGTCAGTGTATGCATTAGAAAACGCTTGGATTATCAATCTTAGTTATATTGAAAGTAATTAGATTTTTTTTCTGTTTGAAGCCCTGCAGAAAGACACACTGTGGTAGTTGTGGAGGGGGTGACAGGTTAATTGAGGAATAAAACCCTTCAAAGTGATGGATTTTGGTGACTTGAGATATCACAATCCATTATGGAAAATTTAAATTTGTAATTAAATCGGAAGGGTTAGGTCCAGAATTCTTTCATTTTTATTCTCCCAGCATGTTAAGACTTTTGCTATTAGCATTAAATTGCAACCACTGCTATTGTCATTCTTTATCATGTTACTCACTTGCCAGTGATATTTTGAGTCTCTTCTCCATTTTACTCAACAGTGACCGAAATTATGGTATGAGGCTGTTTCAGTCATTTGGGACTCGAAAGCAAGTCTCAGTTCTTCAGTTTGCTAAGTCATTTTATATTTCAAGCTTACTACTTTGTGGGAACAGTGTGGGGATGGCCCCTTCACGTTCCAACCAGTGCACAAAGCCAGGTCCTTAGAGACATGGATGAGCAAGTTAAGTGTGGAAGAAATTTGCTGGATAGAGCCTTTGGGATGACTTACAGTAAAGACTGCAAGCTAGGCCTTATCTTCCAACATCAGTGCCTGACCTTATGAATGCTCTTCCGGAAGAACGGTAAAAAAAAATTCCACTAAGCACACTCCTAAACCTTTTAGAAAGGCTGTCCCAGAGCGGTTTAAGCTATATTCGCAAAAGGTGAACTGACATCATATTAAACCCTATTCATTAAGTTGATCAGGTTTATGTGTATATACTTGGACAGGCAGATGAGTTAATACTTATGTGTTTTTCTTCATGAAAAATTTAAAATAAACGTAAGTTTGTTAATATGAGGAAATGACCTGAAAAAGTGTTGAAACTTTCCCCAACTGACCTCAGTTTTGTGTTTTCAGCTCTGACATTTGATCTATTTTTTCTTGTGCTCATAAATTGTTGGTCCTTGTAATGTTTGGCCTGTGCATTGGATGGACTAATTTCCAAAAGACTTAATTTGTAGGTGAAGTGAAGTCAAAGTAAATCAGTGCAAGAAAGCTATTGACTGTTGATTAATATATATATATTTTATTTGAAATACTTTCACATTTTATAACCGAGCAACAAGGAATTTTTAGCTTTTGGTGGCATATGTCAACACTTGTGTTAATATACTTTGGAAGTGATAGCTAGACCTCGCACAAATGTTATAATTGCCATATATTAAATTCTGTGTATTGTGTCAATTGTTCTTTTTTAGTTATACATTATGTTACTATTTTTTGTGTTATTTTATTTTTTAGGGTGATGTTATTTTTATGTGGAGCCGAGAGATAGAAAGAATAAAAAGAATAAATTACAACTATACCGAAAGAGGATTTGCATTTTTGTTTTTCATTTGATTTTTATGTAAGAAACAAATCCGTAAGTGCAATGGTGCATCACAAAACCCTACAAACATTAATTTAAAATAAAACAGTGCTTTTACTTTTGAGCAACAGAACATGGAAATATAGAGTAAAAAGTAGTTCCTTATCCAAGTTTTACTGAAAATTTATTTTCTTTCTTTTTTGGTTTATGGTGCAACACTCTACCAGTGGTTAAGTGGTTTTTCTTTGTACTAAGAAAGAAAGGAGGCTTCATGAACAATATTTGGCATCTGTTGGTAAAATGGAGGAGCAGGCTGAATAAATTTAGTATCTCTGTTTCCCTGTGAGGACTATCTTCTGCTGAAGCACATTAATGCCACTATCAGCTACTATATCACCAGTCAAAGTGACAAATGGCAGACAAGCGCCTCTCAAATATTCAGAGAGGGTGGGGAAGTGCAAGGGGGTAGTAATAGGAGACAGTGTTTTTCTCAGTTTGGCACGTTGACTGTAAAATTTGCTGAGTGTGATGCCTAGAGTAAAAGTGGGGGGGAAAAATCAAAACAAAGCATACTATTTGTCTGTATGTTTGAATATGTGCATGACTTTAGGTACAGAATACATTATTGTTTTATTGTCCCTTTTCTGCACCCCAACCCCCTCCAAAGACAACCCCTCTGCCCCCCATCATTCGGACAGCTGGAAACAGAATTCATCAGAATTCATCCGATTCGTTCTGCTGCTTTTCTCTCTCCCAACTGCCCAATCCCCCTCCCGACCACACCTCCCACCACTCCCTAGTTTCCCTCACTGTCGTAATAGGATCTGCAGGAATCATTCAAAGGCTAGATATAATTTAGTGCTTGCCTTGCACAATACCCCCACCCTTTCTCACCCGCTTTCTCAATCGCACAAGGTGCCCTGCGGATGAACTAATCATACTTGAAATATTATTTCTGCTTCTTATTCCTCCATTTTATGAACAGCTCCTTTTTATAGGGCGACGGATTTAACCCCTTACTGGTCACACTCCCACCAGTCCATGAAAGCAAGTAGGGGGTGGGAACCCTCTTCATAACTTTTACATTATTACATTATTATTATTTTGAGTGTGTGTGTGTTTCTTTATTTTGCATTTGATCTTTGGTTTCTTACAATTTATGAAACAGGACCAATAAAAAAAATAAATGTTTGAACAAGTCTTCATTCATATTTTTATATGCATTACAGCTAGCATTAATGTTAGCAGCTTTGATACCATAGTATATATATATATATATATATAACCCTCAAGCTCCCAGGCCTCTGGTAGAGGACCCGAGCTCAGAGGATAAGAACCACCTGCGGTGGGTGAGAAGGGAATTTAAATTTATATATATATATATATATATATATATATATATATACATATATGGAGAGAGAGAGAGAGAGAGAAACACTGAATGAAAACCTACAAAAATATTTCTGTTTTCATAAGTCTGGGTACCCAATAAAACACTTTTTGTGCTGTCTTGAACTATTTTTCCACCAAAAAAGTGCAGATGCACATAGAAAGCAACAAACACTTTTTTTTAAAGGATAAAACATTGCTTGTTTTTGGCCTTGCATTTATTTATTATTTTTCCTCTGTTTGAGGAGACAGCTTTACCGTGATAACAGCAACATCTTCCCAAAGAATTTGGTCAAAGACAACATCTTTCATCATGTTTTACACAGACATGTGGTCCATGTCTACAGAAATTCTCTTCTTTGTTGGTAATTCAGAGAATAAATTATGTACTGGAGGCATACACATTCTAATCCATGCAGCACGGAGAGAGAGAGAATCAGATTTTTGGATAAAGCGAGGAGAGTGAATACACAAAGCAAGAAATGCACATTCAGAGACCTACCAAGGGGAGCGATCAGCTGTTCACTTTTAGTTAGAGAGCACATTTACTTTCAATTGATTTCCAATGCTTTAGTCAATTTCCTGCCACTTTTCATTGCAGGTACTTGTGATCTCAGTTAAGCTACTTGCAGAAAAAAGGTAAAAGTTTAAAACAGTAACCCAATGGCACAAGGTTTTGTGTTTTAAATGTACTGTATTTATTATTTTAGAATTTTCTTTATTATTACCAAAAACTAACAAAAAGCACATGTGCACGCCAACTGACCAGTCAATACACAGATCACTAAAAAAAGAAATGTTTAAATAATGTATAGTTTCTTTTTTATGTTGCTTTCTGCCTATTTATTTATGAGTTGGAGTGTATTTTGTGACTTTCCTCTGTGCACACAACTTACAGGTTTGATCTGTATTCCATTTGGTTTTCCGCAATCTCTTCTGTCTGTCACTGCCTGTCTTTAATGCAAATACTCATTCACCTAGTTTTTATTTTGGTGTTTTTTTCATGTTGCTTTCCATCAGAGTATTGCAAGATGAACATTCGGTTTGGAATAGCACAGCTCCAAACAAAGAGTCCCCCCAGCACATCTGCTTGCAAGGAAGGTAGAGCCTTAACACCTGGAAGTAATAAAAGAGCCACAGTGAGAGAGAAAATAAGGTAGGATTATTGTTCTGTGTGAGGAAGAGATTATGTTCAGAGAAAAGACACGGGAGGCATGCGGCTACACTTTCACCTTGAACAACAGGGCTAAAAAACAGCCTCTGATTAAAACTGAAATGAGGGAAAAAGAAACATCTGAAAGTGAAGCACGCTTTCATGCCGAGACAAGTATAAAGCTTTATACTAAATGAAAATAAAATGAACTGGAATATTCCCAAGCATCTGTAGAACTACTATGGAGCTACAATGTCATTATTTTAGCATGGCTTTAAGTGAGCAAACAGAGAGACAGAAAGGGAGCTACAGAACATTAGCCCAGTTGTGATGAAGCTCATTTGTTTCTTTTTTCCAGTTTTTTCTCTCTGTTTTGAAGCTGCTGTTAATTTGTCTGCCTTCTTTTCTCGATGGTGGGGAAAATGAGAATACCAAAACGAATTATTTTTCCGTAGTTAAATTATTTTGAGAAAGAAATGTGTTATGAGAGACTTAAAAATGAGCACTTCTCATTCTATTTTCCAAAGCAAAGACTGTAAATTGTACATTTCCAGTCATCTGCAAAGACATCGGACACATCGAGCAGAGGAAATGCCTGACAGGTAATTACTCCATGGCATCCACATGCTTTCTCTTGCAGACCAACATCAAAGTACTTTGATTTGCAGAGCATACAAAGAGAACAATGAATGTGTCTCTCCCCAGGTGTATGACCTGACAATGATTCTGCACAAAGTCCACCGGCCTATGGCATGAACTGAAATCCAAATGACGCAGACACACAAAAACAATTCCAACCGAGGGAAGAGAGAAAGCGCTCCAGCAGTCTCTCTCTTTCTCATCGCTCTCCGTCATGTTGACTGGAATGACATTAGATGCCAGCACTTGTTTGTGCTCTAATGACAAGTAAGAGGGGATGGTTGTCTCCATGGCAACGACTAAGGCTCAATATATCATACCTCATTACAGTAGTCAAGCGGGGACATTTGGTCAAAAATTAATATATCAAAGGAAGGAGAGAGGGAAAGTGTACGTTGTGGGAAGATTGCCCAGCATTTGTTATATGAATCTGATAAGTGAAGCATTTTAAATGGTGGTCTTATTACTTTCACACTGCTGCAGTAGGCGGCAGTTTGAAATGGCTGTTCTGTGACCTTGGCTCGATACGTTAAGAGTGTCATGTTCCTTTGAAGAAGATGGTAAGACTGATAAAAAGGCAAACCGGAGGATAGCCTGGGTTTGCATGAGTTTGTGTTGAAGCTTTGGATGTGCTTCAGGCAGTGTGGTGCAGACTAATTGCCTGATGATTCACAACTGGAGGAATTGTGGAGCAACAAACTGCTCAGACAATGTTACACTGACTTCTGTTACTGTGTGGGTGGTGCTACATGAAGAAACCAGTATGGAACAGAAAATGAGGAGGAGAGATGACAAAAGCATTAAATGTGACACTTATTAGAAATTTCTCCTTTTTTGTAGTCAAGATCAGTCAAGCCTAATTTGATTGAACAATTTTTAAAACATAAATGATAAATAAGAAGTGTATATTATAAAATTATTGAAACTGTAATTAATATTAACAAGTGACTACCAGTTGGTGGCTGAAATGCTCTGTCCATTCAATTAATCTCATTTCACCAGCTGATATTAATTTTCCCCTCCCTGGGCTGCCACCTTATTATGGTGGAGGGTTTCAGTGTCCCAGTGATCCAGGATCTACGTTGTCAGGGGATTCATGCCCCCAGTAGAGTCGTCCTTCGCAAACAGACCTTCGGTGAAGGATCAGACAAAGTATAGTCTAATAGTGTATGGTGGAAATGATGTGCTGAACATCGTGATTTGGCTCGATACGTGGGGACATCACTGACTCATGATGTCCCACTAACCTCCTCAATCCCACCAGCATGTCTTCCAGTGAGGAAGTGGAGTCTGGGGACTTTGGTTTGGGCTCTACAATCTCTTGTATTGAGGGTTTCAGGAGTTCTGGAGAGGACGGGCCACCAGATAGTCAAACTTCAGGTTCAGGAGGAAACAGAGTTGCTTTCGTCATAGCCATAAAAAAATTGTACCAGCTCTACACCTGCAGTAAGACCTGGAAGGTGCAAGAGAGTTCGCAAAACAGGTCTAAAGTGTTTTATGGGCCTGGAGAAGGTCATGTACCTTTGTGAGCCCTGAGGGCGAATCTTCAGGAGTGTGGAGTACCAGGCCTCTTGATTTGGGCTGTTAGGTCCCTGCATGACCGGTTATTGTGCTTGGCCCACATTTCTGGTAGTAAATCTGGCTTTTTTCTGGTGAGAGTTGCACTCTGCCAAGGTTGTCCTTTGTCACAGATTCCAATTGTAACCCTTCTACATAGAATTTCTAGGGGGGGAGTAAAGGTGTTATGTGACCTGTATAGTTGCCTCAGGATCAGGTTTCTGCTTTTTGCAAATGATGTGGACCTGTTGGCTTCATCAGATCATGATCTCCAGCTTTCACTGGAGCAGTTTGCAGTCAAGTCTGAAGCAGCTGGGATGATCAGTACCTCCAAATCCGAGATGGACTTGACCTGGAAAAGCGTAGAATGCTTTCTACTGGGAGACTTAGAGGAAGACTCAGGACATGCTGGAGGGAATAAACCTTGACAATCCCCTGAAGGAGCTGACCCAAGTGAGTGGAGAGAAGGAAGTTTGGGCCTCTCAAATTGCTTCCACAACCCGACACAGGATAAGTGGGTGGATAAATAGGTGGATGGATAGATGGATATATGAAGACTCTAAAAAGCTATGTACCTCAGCTCTGAAAGGGACTTTAGCCAATCTGAACAACTGAAATATCATTAGGTGGCTGAAGATGATGTGGTCAGTTAACTTTGCAGAAAGTAAAAAGTGCTCAAAGTTGGAGAGCCCAGGTTTGAGGGCCAAACAGGATATATTATTTGCTACCCTTTTCAGCTAAATAAAAATGTCATTTCACACTTGTGAAAAATAAAATATCATCACAAATAAAATCTGTTACCATAGATATTTGAATGATAAAAAGAAGCAGGTGATTGTTGTTATTATTATGGCATAAGATTTTTTGACTTTGTAAGATCTTGGCCAAGACGCACCATAAAAACCGAACTGAGAGATGAAAATCTAGACTCAGGTAAATAAAAAGTTAGGTTTTAGCCAGATGCTTGGCCTCATCCTTTTAGAAAATTGCTTTCACTTTGCCAGACTTTTTTGATTACTTTATTTGTGTGTATATCAAATGTAAAATGTAATGTTATCTTGTCTGTCTTATTATTTATAGTTTTAATGTAGATTTTTGGCACTGCCATATGTTTAATCAGAAAACAAATATAGTTTTATGTTTTATGTTTATTTTTGTTAAGGCTGAATACTTTTTATTTTCAAGTTTACAATTCTATCATTTTATATTTTTATGTTCTTTGTACATATATTTGCTGTTTCCTCATTAACAAATCACATTTAATTTAGTTTTAGTTGTCAGATAGTTATGTCTTTTAGGTGTAACATTTTTGTCATGGTTGTGGATTGCTGTATATGCTTGTTTCTTGACTAGGAAAAGGGAAATCTGATTAATCAATTCTAGTTTTGACAAAGTCTTACTATTTTTATTCAAACATAATTTCTCTCTTTTTGAGATAAATGAGGGTAAGTAAGCAAATAAAAGAACTTGTGCTTTAACTCATAAATGTTATTCACAAAGCACAGGTAAGACTTGTCAGGTTTTAGCTGCCATTCTGTAGAATAGGAGCTTTTGTTTAAATCTCGCAACCTTTTGTGCATGCTCTCAAACTTCTATACGTATAAAGGACTGAATTCCAGCACATGAAACACACATGATCTACATAGGGAGTTAGACCTTTCTTAGTGATGGCAATTTGACTAGCCAAACAGAATATGATATATACTTTCTTCTGCAGTGGCTCCATATTGTCAGGTCCTGCCTTTGGGTGCTTGGTCATATAATGACTGTCTGCCTCTTCTTTCTTTGTGGGTGATTCAGTCATTTAAAAAGAAGTCTTTTTAGGGGCTTTTTAGATTTAATTATGAACTAATCCCAAGAAGACAATGCATGCTGATGAGAGAATTTCCACTTATATGTAGCTAATGTTTTATAGCTATCCTTCAAAAAGCTGTTGTGTGGAAGCAGCTAATGAAAACTTATATTAACATGTCTCTATTTAGCCATTCAACACGCAGGTGACAGGTCAATGGTTTGTTGACCTCCTGTCAAGAACAGAAGTAGGGTGAACTATTTCTCCCACAAGATCTGTTGCAATCTTTACTCTGGGCTTCTTGTGAAGAGTTAATTTTTTATGTTAAATTGCATGTTGGATTCAGTTAGCTGCTTGCTAATTAGATTGTAATTACAGACGAGCTTAGCAAGCCTGTCCAATTGGATCCAATTGGAAACACTTTTGTTGCTGATCCGCCTTGACCTTTTGCTAACATTTTCAATGCTTAAATTAATGGTGAACACAAGAGGTAAATGTTCAAACATATTAAAACTACCATGTTTAAGGCTGACACAGGCACACAATTAAAAAAATACCCTCTTGGTATCTTTTACTATTTCTGAATAAAACAGTTTTGATGCATTAATGAAATGCAGTGTTGCCTGATGACAGTGTTTTCTTCCATGGACATTATTAAACATTTATGGCGTATTTATGTTTCCAGTTTCAAACCAAAAAGAAGATTAGGGTCTGACTAATTTCCAGCAGGGGTAGTTTACCCTCCCTCTACTGAGAGGAGCTCTCATACTGACTGAGCGGTGTCTCCTGAATCCACAGCACACCTGGTCTCCATTATCTCTCCATTTCACAGGCTTGCTCCCCCTAACAGGGCAGCCTGGGAATGGCTCTGGTTCTTTCATCTTCCCATCATTATAGCAGCCGGCCCAGGGTCAGGGCCCAGTCTGACAGGCATTCCAGGCTCAGTACTGCATTTGTTTCAGGTTTAAAAAAAAAAAAAAGAAACCGAAGGAAATATTAAGAAGAGCGAGTCTCAATACAATTATTGTATTAAGAATTCCTCACAGACTCAATATTTTCCCCATAGCAATGCAAAATCTGATGCTGCATCTTAAAGTGGTGCCTCTCACTTCCTTTACTGCATCACCTTTCCTTACCCATGACTTAAGCAAAAGCCTGATTTGTGGTACAAATGTCACCACGGCTCAATGAAACATGCACGGATGTGCAAGGAACGAGGAGAAAATCAAACTATACGAAAACGGTGTTTACAAGTGTTGTTGTGAAATCATGCCAAGTATCAGCTTTATTTAGCTTGTTTTATTACTCTTAAACCTTTTTCACAGAGGGACATTTGAAGCCAGATCAAGGAGGAGGCAAATTCCTTCCCCTGTGCTGTTTAGGCGTTTAAAACATTTCGCAGACCCCTTCAAAAAAATCTGTGAAACACATTTACAGAGAGATGATACACCACCTGATGGTTCAGGATGGACATGGTCCACCCATTATCATTTTGCATATGAGAACAAAATGAGGTGTGATAATTGATCTCTCATGTACTTCAGCTCAGCCTCTCACGATACCATCAGCACAGCTTTGTTTCAAGGGAAAACACTTTGAGGCAGCTCTCACCAAAGCCTTTCTTAATGCATCATCACTTTGAGGTTACAGAAATGACACGATGAGAAGCACTTTGAAGTGAAGTAAAATTATCCCCATTTTCTGCTCCCACAAATGATTTATTAAGGGGTAAGAAAGAGAAGGGGGTGAGGAAAGGCAAAAGGGCAGATGAAGGATGGAGAAGGACAAACACATTCCCAGCACATATTCTCTTCATTATGAGTAAGGGGGGAGCCGATCATTCAATTACTGACTGCCGTCACAGGCTGATATCCCTGCCTGTCAGGGCCCATTCTGGCTCAGTTTCGAACAGAGTTCTTCTGATGTACTTCATTTCCTATTAAACAGAACCAGAAGGCACTGTGAAAGTGGCGACACCTGATCCTGTGTTCAGGAGATGGGAGAGCCTTGACAAGGCTCAGAATCTGCCAAGGCACCTTCCTCATCTTACCCGAGCATGGATCCCACCTGGCTGCAAAACATGGGAAGAGGACCTAGCTGTTGAACCCAGCCCTCAGTCTTCAGATTGTGCCATTTTCCCTTGTATAAACATGATGTGAAGCTATTTGAAATCTTTTCTAATTTCCAAACTTGAGGACAGAATTAAAATAAAACCGATCTAGATTTAAACTTCCTTGGTGTGTAAGAGAAATTGTTTGGAATGAAATTAAGTTTAAATCTCGATCTGTCTAATTTTAATCCTGGCCTCAAGTTCAGAAATTTGAAAATATTTCAAATATCTTATAGACCTTATACATAGAATTAGTTTGACCTGTCTTTAAGACAACAGCTTATCTTCTCTTTGACGCTGAATGAAGAAAATGCGACAAGGCACAAAAAAGATGAGGGGGTGGATAATAGGGATGAGGTGTAGTTGTATCAAAGACTATGTACCTTGCAGGCTCTTCAGTGAAATTCTCATTTTTCATGGTCTACTTTGGTAAATCTCCAGACTGCCTGTTAGGGTTTAACCTTTGACAGTGGCTTTGCACAAGTTACTCATGTGCAAAGCAGTCCTGATTAGTAAGATATTTTATTGGCTTAGTCACCAATCCACCTTGCAGATCCACAGTATTTACTGTTTACATGATAAGATTTATAAGGCTATGGCTGACTACCTACAGACAGCTTTTAGCTACATTCACAGTGCAGGTCTTGATGCTCAATTCTGATTTTTTGCTGCCAAAACTTTTTTTTTTTTTGCTAAAAAACAATTACTTTAGCTGAAAAACAGTTTTTTTTTGCATGGTCGTTTATACTGCTGAATGATACAACTGAACTTCTGTTGTGAATAGTCTAAACTCTCATATGCTTAATCCAAAGTTGAACAGTCATGTCATGTAATTGCAGGACATTCTCTTCAGTACACATAAGACCCCGCATATACTGTATGTGTTGCTCTCTGACATATGAAAACATACTGGCAGAAAACATGGTAGAGAAGAATGTTTATCAATCTAATGGTTCGACGAAGAAGATAACATTGACTGAGCATGAAAAAGTCATTTTCCAATCCTTGTAGGAATTTTGTGATGAATCGCACAAATGTACATAATTTCTCCCAATGTCTAAGGCGCTCCTCAATAGTATTCATGTTGTCTACAAATGTAAAAACAGGACAGTGAAAGCAGACTGGTTAAAGAAAAATATCAACATTGCTGACTGAGCACATTTCAGTATAATATACACCCACAAGCATGAGAGGAACTTTGCAATCCCAAAGCGACACACGTGCACAGAAGAACTTAAAAGCCACGCAGCGCAGTTTGCAGAAGTAATAACGAATGTTTCTGATTATAAATTGACTTTAAAGTTATTTAAAGCTGACATTATTGTTACAAGATCATACCAAAATGAAGGAAGTTAATAAAAAGAACATTCAGCTAATAGCAATGGCCTTTTGTGGAACATTGATCGCAGCTCCTGTAGAGAAACCTGTTTGGATGCGTAGTCAGAAACAAGAATGATGGTATTGTGAAGTGATGTGATTCAATAACACAGATTACTTTCATAATTTCATATTTAAAATTTTCAGCCATTGTTTACATGTGAATTTATGGTATCTGCTTCTTCTGGTGCATAATTATGATGCATGTTTTTATATGTATCATAGTATGGTGGTAGGTTTCACTCTACTTGGCCTCAACAAAGAGGCCAAGTAGAGTGAAATGCTAACCAGCCAATAGGCAGAAGTTGAAGCCTTCAGACACTGCCCCACCTCATTTGCATAATGAGGCAGAAATACATAAGGAAAAGTTTAAAAAAGGAGACGACGAAATGTAAAAAAACAAACACTTGTATAAGAAAAAAAACAAAAAATATATGTACATTACATGATGAAAATTTATTCTTAAGGAAATCGCAAATGAAAATATATACATTTCTTAACAAAACAGATGGCATAGATGTTGAAAACAATCAGATACGCATCTAGTTTAGCACCACATATCAAAGTGGCACAAGTCAGATGTTTTTTTGGGGGGTGGAGGTTAAAGTATCGGAATTGGGCTGTTCAGGCTGCTGTGAAAAAGTTGGATATGGGTCGCATTTGGTCAAAAAAAAAAAAATAATAAATAAGAGAGTCAGATTTGGGTTGCATTTGCCTGCTGTACATGCCTAAACCTTTCCCCCCCTAATTCTTCAGCACGATGTATAATTTAAATATGACATTTGAATTAGTGCTAGTGGTTTTCTTAAAGGCCTCATTAACAGAGGAATTGCCCTTTCTTAATTAAAATGGAGACTGGATGTTCTTTAGAAAATTTGAATGAAGAAATGTGTGGTGGTTTTCAGGTCTGCAAAGCCTTTGCTCCTTGTTTTCTTCCTTTATTGTGCAAAATGCAAATCCCAACAGTTTTTGTTTAAGACAAGGCTCCAACAGCTTCAAAGTCTTTTTGTTGAGACATTTATACAATTGACTCCCTGGAGTAATTGAAAGCTGATACTGAGGAAATATGGGAAAGGCCAGAAGCTACTGTTCCTGCAAAGTAAAAAGTTAAACCTCTGCATTGTAAAACCTCAAAACCTGACATATAGAATACAATTAGAGTCTATGATATAATATGATAACATAGTTTTGAATGTCTTTAGGATAGATACAGTGCAACAAAGCCTGGTTGATAGCAGAGCAGTGAAATAATTTCAATCTATTTGTTTTCCCCCCTGCTCTGTGCTATGTGACAGTAGAGTCTAACATTAATGCTCAGGCTAGTTAGAGCTGTTTGTGCATATTAAGTTTCACTTTTTAAGTATAATGAATTTGAGTTATTTTCATTAATATGTAGTGCGATCTTGTTAGATCCCTTCATCACCTGAAATGCTTTCAGCAAATGTGTGACATTAACACCAGCAGTAAGAATTATTAGTGGGCCAGCCTAATATGTACATGTTAAGCAACAACTGTGAACTTCTTAATAAGAAGTGGCAGTGTGTTGCTAATGTAATCAGAACCACTAACAACCATGCTTGATGAAACATCCTAAAATGAGATGCTTTTTGATATTCTTACACATCCTTTAAGTGTTGATCTTGAAGAAACCACACACCTATTAACACTTTGTTAAAGCTTTTAATAATGTGTAGCTACGGTACTTAAAAATGTCCGGTTGTTTTAGGAACAAAAAGTCACAGTTACTTGAGTTCTTAAATTTTAATCTTTTGTTTTTTTGTTTTGTTTTGTTTGTTTGTTTTTAGAGATTTTAACTTTAATATTTCTAAATGCTCATGAGTTGATTAAACTACAATATAGTTGGATTTCTATGGTCTTTTAATGGTTGTTAAAATCCCACCAATTTGCAAGGGTATTAAAAAAACATTACAATTTTACTTTAAGATTGCAGAAAGAAATGAACATCTTGTTGCAAGCAACAGGCAAGATTCACTGGCCATGTTGAGCCAATTAACACGCAAGGGCACATCCCGAATGAATTAAAATACCCTAATCCGATCAGTGTGAAAGGCAAGACCATTTCCTTCACAGGCCTGGACCAGATGGCACTCACACTTGGAGGCTCCACTGAAACAGGCCAGGCTCAGTCACACAGTGTGAAATTGGGTTAACGCCTGCGTTTAACATAGGCCCTTGGCAATGTGAGGTCTGATGCCCATTTTCCCCAGGCCTCAAGGTACAGGGTCCACCTTGCCAATTGTTGGCCCCCTATTTAATTACTATTCTCAATGCACATCACTAACTTAGCCATTACAGCCAAAGGTGCTGCTTACAGCTTCCTATTGCCATACACCTTCTTCGACAAGTAAATATTTGACAGTACACAATGAAGCTACTGTAATTCACTTATTTCTTATGCTTTCCTGTGATTGCCTTTTCTACTCGTTAACTAAAATTCACAAATGGTAAGCACAAATTATTTTCATTGATGGAAAAAAAAAAAATTGAAATTTAGCTTAGTTGCCTCCCATTTCTCTTGAACATTTCTGTAGTGAGTTCGTAATTTCCAATGAATTCTGTTTCCATACAAGGTCTCAAAACTCATGTGTAATTCAGATAAACTAAGACATTAGGTTAAAGGAATTTATTTTAGAAGCTAAGAAAAAAATGGTCTATGATCAGATAATACAAACAAATCTGCTATAGAGTAACTTTAATACATTTAAAACACTCACAATTCTTCCCAAGATTGACGGTTAGTGTTAATAGCTGGTAGAAAATGTTTTTGGCCTAAAAATATATTCTATAGCAGAGTACCCACATGGAGCTCACTCTTTAATAGTACATTTTTTGCAATCAAGAGAATTTAGGATTTTATCTGGTACATCAGTTTAAACTGTTTTGGTTCAGTTTATAGGTTTTTAAACAGCATAATCAATGAAGTTCTCAGTTTTTCCTCATCATTACACAGTATTGACCACAATCTTTCAAAATGTTGCAGAGCCTATAAAAAGTATTGAATCCCTCAGACTCTTTACCCTTTTATTTAAAAAAAATACTAAAAACAAAACTTTAAAGCTGGGTATGCAACTTTTATTTAAAAAAAATGTTTTTTTTTACATATTTGTTAAAACTGTTACTATAAAATAAGAAATCATTTGTGAAAAGATTGAGTTCCTCTACCTCCTCCCAGTGCAACTATTACAGTTTGAAGAAATGCACCTCTCCTGGTCAAAAAGAAGTCTGAGCCAGTTTCAGTGCTGTCAATCAACCCTGGGTATGTACTGTACAATGTACTAATGGCAGAGAAACAACTTATATTACAGGAAAACCATTTATCTGCCATCATCAGTGGCCATGCTAACTACAAGTTAAGTTTAACAGAAGCTAAGGCTGACCACTTACATTTCAGCATCAGTCCTTCAGAACAAGCAGCACAGGCAGATCATAATTCTTTTTAATCTAAATCCACATTTAATCAAGCACTGGTCAGCAACATGTGAGCATTTTTCATTGTTTTAGTAAGTGTGAATGTCAATTGCCTTTTGAGGGATGTTCTTTGAAATCCAGATTTTGTCATGTAAACCAAAGTTCTGTCACAATATCCAATTTAAACTTTACAGCTCAATGTTTATTGGCCGGGTCCTAAAAAGAATGCAGCTCTTGAATTTGGACAGCATTTGTTCCAAGTTTTTGATCTTGCTGTTTTTTCACAACACAAATATAAATCAATAGGGGGAAAGTGTCTGTAAAAGTTTTATAATCTTAGACAAACATAAGTGTGTGAAAATGCATTTCTTTGTATTTTGCATCAGGTGCTGAAAATGCTCCTCCATACATGGAAAATGTTGCAAAATGTCATAATCTTGTCATTGATAGTACAGAGTTATGTAGGCAAAGGTTATAATCTTTTTTCAATAGGATTCAAGAGTAGCAGATTTTTTTGTTCAGTTGCTTGTTTGTTTTGGTGTAAGTATCCCAACACATTATGCTGTTGAGTTTGGAGGGAACATTAAAGGAAAGTCTGAATAAACACTAACCAGTCAGTATGTGTCACGTCTTCTGCTGCCAAAGCACTACCAATTTGCTTTTACTTCTTTCGGTTCTGGTTTCAGCTCAGATGCCACAAAAATCCATGTTACACAGACAGACATCCTGCAAGTGTAAACAATCTGTTCCGTTATCCTCAAAACGAACATTAAATAGCAAGGGACAAAGAGCCAATTTGACATGGACTCAGTAGATAGAAAACTCTGTTCTATTCTGTGCTTGGCTACAGGTTGTTATCCAGTATATTTTCTTACAAACACTTCACTCTGTCTTAATATAATAAACGCCAAAGGCCAGCAATCATTCGCAGGCCATTCAGGTTAGATTTGTAGTCAAAAAAGGACCGAATTAAATAATTTAAATAACGCTGATGCTCTGGGAGACCCCATGCTGTTCATTTACATGAGCACGTGTTGATTAAAATTAATAAATGCAAATGAGCCAAAATGATCAAGTTAGTACTCATGAGCCTAATAATATTTTGGTTAGATTTTTTTTTTATATAAAAAGCCCAAACCAAATTTTCAGTTAAATGTTTAATTTTTACTTCTTCAATAACAGAATAGAATAGAGACAGCCTTCATTGTCCAGCAAAATGAAAATACAAATATTTTTGTGAAATACAGCAGTAGATTTTTGGTTAATAGGATGAGTAAATCATTATAAATCTGAATTATAATGCCTTTCTTTTGTTTGCTTATCAAAAGAAAGGCATACAATATCCTAAGTACATTGGGTTGACCGTTATAAAATTTCTGATAGTGATTTTACATTTGAATAAGTTAAATTTATCAGTATGTTTTTAAAATCTCTATTAACCAAATACAGGGTCAGATCTGTACAGTTTTTGAATTGCAGCAGTACAAAATTATTCTCAGGCCTTAAATGGGCCTTGGGCCAAACATCTGATGCCTCTGGTTGAAAAGTTAAAACACACATACCTCACTGGAAGTGTTCCACTCTCGCGACACTCAAAAACGAGTCCAAACAGTGCAGTTTATGCTCATACTTTTTTAATGTATCACAATGAGCAAGAAACATACTTGATGAAATATTTTCAAAGGAGTATATTCAATTACCATCTACAATCAACTTAACTAGGACAACAAGGTTTTGTGACAAAAGTTTCTTTAAAAGTCTGAAGTTCCATGTGGTTGTATGTATGTTAGTTTCCATGTAATTTGGTACAGTCTGGAAATCTTCATATAATTACAGTAACAAAAAAAACAAAAAAAAAAAACTAACAAGACTACAGTATAGAAAAGACATCAAGAACAACATTTTTGGTTTAACTTGCTCTTTTTTGTACATTGCAAGGCTGTTTTTTTCTACCCTCAGATGGGCTTCCTGGAGCCACAGAGCCATGCTTATGAGGCTCAAAGGAGGAGTAATTAAAGGAAAGAAAAACTAAAAGCATAAAAAAACATTGTGGCACCAGAAGTCACAAAAAGAACAGAGCGCTCCAGGTAACAGTTCATCTTTGAAGCTGGAGCAAATGGTTGTTTGGTTGTTAGTTTGGTTGGTAATTTTGGTTATTACGCTTTTTTTAGTATCTGCCTCTAAGAAAGACAGCTCTGAGAACTCGTCCCCTCTCTATGTTAATAATTTCCCTATTTAGATTATGTAACCAACACAGAGAGGGGTGAGTCGCCGTTTGACTGGAGAGCTGTACTTGTCAACCAGAGACAAGCACAAGAAAATTAAACGGGTAGCAACATGAAGAGGAAGAAATGAAGCAAGCATCTCTGTCCATTCTGTCCTGAAATCTGAAAAATGTCCATCAAAGAGCAGAAGCTGAGGCAGAGCTAGAGAAAGAAAGGACAGATGGAGGGAGGGGATGGGGGAGGTTAGAGGCAGCTGGAGCCACTTAAAGTTCAGTTTCATTTAAAGACTTCCCTCTGTGTCACACGAGTCCATTGGATCCAGAGTCCATTCCCATTACAGAGATGTCAGTAATCAAATAAAGAGGTGGTTTTTAAAGCTGTTTTGAGCCTGCCTTTGGCTCCCGTGCCCAGTTTTGGTGTGCCCGCAGCCTCTCGTGTCCTCCTAACGAGGTCTCCAAAGCTTCCCAGAGTCCGTATTATTCATTTTCATTCTTTCTTCATCTCAAAGACAAAAAAAAAAAAAAAAGAGAAAAAAAATGTCTTTAAATATATCTATATTTGTATACAGGTACATGTTTCACAGTGGGCAAAAAAATGACCTCTACAGCAAAATCTTGTCTTTGTCTTTCTCTTGCAAGTGTCCATTAAATGTATCCCAATGTGTAACTCGCATATATTTTATTGTAGCCACTATAAAATATGCACTTGTACGGAGCAGAAATTGTCGCTTTTTTGTCACAACTGCATAAAAGCTTTGGCCACATTAATGTATTCAATCAATGTTAAAAACTGCTCAGTGCTTCGGTTTCATCATCCTCGTTAAGAGCTATTATGTTTCAGTTTGATTTGTTTAGAATTTTATCACAATCCAGCTTTGTGGTTCTGTTTATTTGGTGTGTAACACATGAAAAAATAAAAAGGCAAACAAGAAAAAAATAAGTTGAATTGATGCTGGCTCTTCTGAAATACACACAGATACACACAGGCACACAAAACACACCCATACTAGCATCAGTCTATTGTGGAGACCTCAACTTTGTGGTCCACAAGAGAGCCCACATGATTACACTTTGAGTAAACAGAGAACAAACAATAACATTGAAACAGTGAATATAAAGAACATTGTCACACCATAAAGTGGCCAGGTCATTTTAGTTTGTTTTTCTTAATTTCAGCAATTCAAATTAAAGCTAGTGTTAATTTATGATTAAAAGTAATATACAGAAATTAAAGCAAATTGCAAACAAAAGAAAATAATATATATTTAACAATCTTTAAAAAATAAAATATGAAAACAAAACATAGTTGAGACAGTAAACTGGATAACTTAAGGTACACATTAACAGTATTCCAAGGAACTGGATTTGAGAATTTTCAAGCTTGAAGACTAGAGCTACTGACATCAACAGCACAGCAAGGTATTAACACCAAGTCACATTTTTCTGCCAGAAGTAGCACTTTTTTAAACACTTTAGAGATTGTGCCTTGTATTCATTAGGGTTAATATTGACCAAAAGTTTTTTACTCAAAAAATTTAAAGACACCTTGGTTTTGGTCTAGAAAATCTTGTGTTTCACATCATTAAATGAGAAGATGCGGGCACCTATACACAACCATTTCCTTTCCAGCAAAATTAATTAGATGACTTCTTTGGATATGAGAGCATCCGAAGTGTTTGAAAGCAAAGGACATCTTCAATAAAATGAAATAAACTTCCAACTCTTCAGCAGAAATAATGCTTTGGACTGAAGATGCCCCTAAAAACCTGTAATCTAAGAGTGGAAGTGGTACCCTGCACAAACATGAAACAAGTTACTATTAGACCTCATGGGAAAGGGTGACAAGACCTCAGCAAAAAGCCATTGATTCCCTCTGAGACTAGGGGGAGGTTGAATGGCAATAATGTAGAAAACAAAATCAAAACATGAGACACATCAGTACCAGATGTATTATATACATTTTTTGGTAACCACTGTTACTTGCTTAACAAGTAAGCAACAACCTTGATTGGATGGAGGGATTTTCAGCCATGTTCCATGCCAGCACAAAATGACATACAGAGGTCGCTGTGTTCAGCAACCAACTATGCAAAAAATATACACAACAGTTTACAGTCATTTTAAAAAATGAGAGAAAATAGATTGTGAAAATAAAAACAATCAAATGAAATTAGATTGATCAGTCCTTGCTTAAGAAAAATCCATAGTGATATTTGGAATGCACTGTTCTTTACAAACGTTATAGATCATTGGCTTTAAACATTGGTCTGTTCAAAAAGAAACTCCGCAAAATGTCCTTTGGAACAAATATTCACAGTCTTCAAAGTTCCGTTTTTGCAACAAGAAAAAAAAAAGTGTTGCAGAGGCAAGAAATTGGTTTATTGTTTGTTTTAGTTAAAGCTTAGCCAAAAGCAAAATGAGCATGCATCTAGGTATTAATTTTTTTCATTTTTGTTTTTTCAAAAATCTACATTAGCAGCAAAACGTATGTCCTTGAAGACCAGACCTTATACATTTTCTTTAAAAAAATGGACATTTAAATGTGACAAAAGTCAAACAAAAATCAATAACCTCTATCTTACAAACTGCAATGGCTCTGTAACGGTGCTACTCCACAATGCAAGGACAAGGGCCCTTTTTGGTTTTTGGTTATTTACGTAAAAAAGCTACCCGCTTGCTTGCGAACAAGCAGAAATGGCAACTTGGATACGTACTCCTTTAACTTTTAAAACTTTGTGTTCTTTCCTCAAAAAACAGCAACAAATTCTCAAGTATAAAGAAGCCTCTTTTCTCATCTTTATGCACCAATGGTGAAAGTGTTTAGTCTTTGGATTTTCTTTTGTCTTAAAGCGTGAGAATTATTAGTAGTAATCTTTTTTTCATTTATGAAAACAAAACTGACAAAACAAACAAAAAAAAAAAAACAATGTAGCCACTCAACATGAAGAACAATATACCTGCTTTGTAGTATACATGACTACAAACACAGAGCAGAAGAGAAAATAAGTGCGAAGAAAGAAACAAGATGAATGACAATTAGGAGTCTGACAAGTGCACAAAGTTAACACAAAAATTAAATTAAAAATAAATCTCTCAGTATTTCACCCAGGATCATTTGGTTTGAACAATACCAACCACATCACAAAATTAAATAAATTTTGATCCTAAAGAGGATCCTGCCTTGTCAAGAGGGGCATTTGGGAGAATGTTTCACAAGAGTTTGATAAGACAGAAACAATGTTTAGATAAATTACCTCTCATTAACCTAGACTATTGGAATGACCAAGTCAACATCAAATGAAGTGTCTTAAAATTAGACAATACAAAAGTTAAATGTACACAAAGTTTTTTCCCCAATCTACCATACTGCTGAAATCAATTTCCAATGCAACAATCTACTCAACACCAAAAATGCTCATATCTATCATAAATACAGGTTTTATTTATTTATTTTTTTTTATCAAAAGTCTTTTCAAATTGCCCATTACTATGTCTGCAATGCTTATCTGGATGTAATGGGAATTCCTCACTTTATGAGGATTTTAAAATTAGGAATATTAATCATTAATCCTTTAAAATGCCCAGAAGAAATGCCTTGTTAAATTAAATTTAACATAAAACTTTGTTGTTAAATCAAGTTAAGGAAGTAAAAAAAAAATAATCTTATTGGAAAAAAAAAGTAAAACGTGAGTCTCTGTAACAGAAAAAAAAAACATCTTTGAGCTGTTGACCTGAGAATAAAATAGACATTACATTATTCTTTTACCTTTGCAAGCCATTGGTATCTGAATGCTTAAGTAGCAAGAAAACTGAACTGAACAGACTATTCTCCCATACAGTACATACTGGCTTTTAGTGACTGTGCTCTTAGTAGAAAGTATTGGGTTACTTACTTGCATTCCTTAAAAAAGGGCTATTGGGCCATTTGCCAACTTTGAGGCAGTACACTGCCTTACAGTACAGCATTTTTCCACTATTACATAAAATATAACTGCTGTGATCTTTGATCTTTCTTGTCCTCACACCTTAGTATGCCTGGATTTCAGTTGGGTTAAACATAAAGAAAATGAAAAAATAAAAAAAATAAAAACCAGCATGTTGATATGGGAAAACAATCCACTAACATTTAATTTTTGGTTACAAGCTTTGGAATTGCAGTTAGTCTTTACACATCTTTTTCTGAAACTGGTTTGTATACTTTTAATGTATTTTTAACATTGCTGCTTTTTATGATTTTTTGTGTTTTTTTGTCATTTTCTTTGTATTTTTTTTAAATATTGTCCATCACTGAAAGCTCTTTTACAATCTGATGGAGTCTGTTCCTACGCTAGCCAGGTTACTACTACAACTATTACTGTCTTTGACATAGGTAGGCTGCTGCGGCTCCTCTGTTGCCCTGCCCTGCCTATCTGCTGACTTCTGACTGCTGTCAGAGTCAGACTCGTCGGTAAAGACGTCTGTTGGTATCGAGGTCTGAACTCCTGAGGTGCTCAATGAACTTGAGGTAACCGTTGAGGGTGAGGACACTGGAGGAAAAGAGGAGGAGGGACTAGCACTGGGCTTTCCAGCTGAAGCTCTGGAGAAGGGGACCTGGGGCCAGGGTTTGCTGACAGCTGCAGTATTGAGTTGGGCCTTAGAGGAAGAGCACAGGGAAGTGGAGACAGCAGAGGATGGCATGGTGGCTGATGTTGTTGGCAAGGGAGATGGGCTGCTGATGGGATGAGTGGCAGACTGCGAGGTAGATGCGGTGTTAGGACTGGGGAAGCAGGCTGAAGAGTGAGGTAATAAACTAGTAGCGTGCTCTTTGGCATTTCTGACTGATCGCTTGATTGTTCTGTGTTTGTGCAATGCCGATTCCAGGTGTTGACTGAGTGCTTTCTCTCCATCCAACGTAGTGTCACAAGCCAAGCAGTCATAGAGACTTCCGCCCCCTCCACCTACGCCACCGGGGACACGCAGCAATACCTCTTGCAGATTTGCCACAGATTGACCAAAGAAACAGTTAGATTTAATGTGGGTAATAGCTGCTTCTTCCTTGATGAAAACAGCTTGACACTTGCGACAGGCAAGTTTACTCTGCACCTTGGGGACAATGTACTGGTCTAGATGAAGGTCCATAGCTTTGTCATCTATCTCATTCTGCTCAGAAGATACTTTGTTATGGGAGGAGGAGGATATGGGGGTTTCACTGTGGGGGTTGCTCTTTTGCTCCTCTGTTTTTACTGAATCTTTGGCAGCCTCTTTGCGATTCCCTAAGTTTTGAGTAGGAGCTGCAGTTTGGCTTGCCTTGGGTTGCTGGATCTGTTGAAGCTGCCGCTGCTGCTGCTGTAGTGCCTCCTGTAAGCTTTGCTGATATTGCTGGTAATGCTGCAATAGTGAACCTGGAGAAAGACCCATGAGTGCTTGGGACAATGCTGGGTTATATGGGAAAAGGCTTTCCATACCATACATTGGTTGCAGATAGCCCCCCTGGAGAGCCCCAGGGATCTGTGGAGTGTAATAAGGGGAAAAGCCTGGCATGAAGTAAGGTAAAAACTGATTTGTAAGGAGAGCTGTGGGGTCTGATGCTAAAGCAGCCTGCAGAGCTTGAAGCTGGGCAGGATCTACCACATACTCCATACCAGGTGTTGGCATGGAGGTGGCAGGAACAGCTGTTTCTGGTTTCTCCTTCTTGGCACTTGCAGCAGAAGTGGAAGGGGCTGGGGTGCTTCCAGTTGAAGATGGAGTTGAGGGTTTTTCTGTCTTTTCCTTGGGTTTATCCTTCTCCTTCGCTCTTAAACTTTCAACATCACGTTCCTTGTGGGGTCCAGGTCGTAGGCCTGATGGGGTAGTGGAAGAAGTGGAGCTCGATGTGGGCGTAGGGCTTGAGTGAGAAGCAGATGTGTTGGTCTGGGCAGGGCTCGATGCTGCAAGAGATGCTGAAGAGGGAGGTTTATTAGGCAATCCAGAAGTGGGCAGGCTTGGTGAGGGAACACTGGCACCCGTCATATTCAGGAGGTTTGAGGGTTTTGGAGGAGTTAAAGCTGAAAGTTTGTCAGAAAAAACAAGAAATGTTAAACCCACATAAAGTACCATTAAGAGTTGCAAAGAGAAAAAACAAGGCATTTTATTTAGTACACATAGAAGAATAAAGAAGATTGCTGATATATGAATGGCAATGGCTCATTTAATTTTTATAAATGAAAGTCAGTCAAGTTAGCTAATTTCTTGTAACAAGAGTGTAAACCTCTTCAGCATATCAAGAATAGTAAAAGATCAATATATTAAAGAAATTCATGCAACTGATAGAAGGGCAAGAGAAATGTAATATTTCTTCAAGAGGTCTATTATTAGTTTCAAGTTTCTTTGTATGGCATGTAAAGTCTGGTATTCAGTCAGTTTGAAACAATGACATACCTGAATTAGATGAGTTAAAGCTGGATAGAGAAGGGCTACCAACCCCTGGCAAAAGTACAGGTGGGATGCCTTGCAGATTTGGGTAGGCTGACTGGAGATTCAGAGCCTGCATAGCAGGGTTATCAAACATCCCCTGCTGCTGCATGGCCTGCTGTTGTGCCAGACCCAAAACTTCATTGGCCTTCTTAATGCGATCCATCTCTTGCTGGGCCATGAGCTGGCGAACAGTAGCTGGGTCAAAATATTCTTTTTCTTTATCAATCTGGCTCCCAATGGTATCTTTCACCTTGGATATGTGTTGTTGAGAGAATATATGATCACGAACAGAAAGGCGAGCACTGTACTTAACGGCACACAATGTGCATTCAGTCTTTGGCCCCTCATAAGATGTCTGGTTTATTCCAAAGTGCTTAGCCATGTTCAGTTTTGCCTTTTTCTCCTTGGCACGAGCATTTTGAAACCACACTTGAACCACTCTCTTTGGAAGTCCAATGTCATTGCCAAGTACCTCACACTCCAGCATAGTGGGTGTTCTGTAGTCATTAAAGCAAGACTTCAACACTTTCAGCTGGAGGTTCGTCATTTGGGTCCGGAAACGCTTTTGGCCTGGCCTGTCTCCACTGTCAATGCTCCTGGTACCTGAGGCTCCAGGGCTTGGTGAGCAGGGGTCAGCCAGGCTGGATGTCTCACTGTGGTCAATCATATTTTCATTGTCATAGTCCTTAGCATAAAAGCTTGTTGCAGGGCTTACTAACCCTGATGACATTTGGTCATCATTTTCAAGCATAGTGGCTGTACCTCCAGACTTGGGTAGGTAATCACCACTATTTTGGCTGGGCTTTGCATCAGCACTGTCATTATCTGCATTGGCTTCATCCCCTGTAGTCGTGTCTGTGATTGCCGTGTTCACAGATGAACAGTCGTCATTATCCAGTTTGTTTTGATCAAAGCTGAGGTTCACAGAGGACATTGTTGCACCCTCAAAGTCTTCCATTCCTTCGACTTTGATGGATGAAGGGCTCAGCAGACCCCTGGGAGACAGATCCATGCTTTTATTTACTGGAGACATAGAGGAGCTTTGTCCATCACTGTTCACTGTTGAGGCTAGTTGGGAATAGCCTGATGTATCCAAAACATCCATTTTAATTTGCATGCTCTCCTGCTCAGGTAGCAAACCAGTGAGAGTTAAATTGTATCCAGCACGTTTGGCTTCATGCCAGTGACGAGATCTAATGTGTGCCTCAAGGGCCGTTTTTGCCTTGAATAGAGCTCGGCAAAATGGGCACCTACGATGAGCTTGGGCTGGCCCTACAGCCCTGAACTGGCCTTTTCTCTCTCTTGCTCTAGTATTTTGGAACCACACTTGCACAACTCTCTTTTTTAATCCCACCTCATGAGCAATGTGATCAAGCATTTTACGAGTGGGGTTTGAGTCTAATAAATACTTCTGATATAGGATCTCTAGTTGCTCAGGTGTAATGGTGGTTCTGAGCCGCTTGTCTCGCTGTGGTTCCTCTCCACTATTTGCACTGTCATTCTCTCCAGGGCTAGTACTAGCCTTTTCTTCAAGCTTTCTTTTCAGGGAATTCATGGTGGAGGTTGGAGTGGATGGAGAGGTGGCAGAACTGCTGGGTATCTGAGGCATTGCACCAGAGAGAAGCTGGGTTGCCAGTAGAGGATTGCTAGGATCAAACAGCATAAAGGGCATGTCAAGTGGACGATCAAGGAATTGAGGATGGATGAACTGATTTTGCACAGAGAGAAAGTGCAGTTGCTGGTGTTCTTGCCAGTGCTCAAAGGATGGAAAGCCAATCTTGCACTGCTCACACTGGTATGGAATCATCTGCTGTGCCAGCTGCTGTGTAGCAGAGGATAGGTGTGGATTGAGACCCAAGTGGGAGCTTTGTGAGGATGCCTGGGTTGTCTGAGAAGATGATGGGCCACACTGCTGCTGTTGCTGAGACAATGATGAATGCTTGACAGCCTTAGAGACATGCATCTTTTCCTCTCTCTGAGATCTAGTATGTTGGGGTTCAGACTGGGTTTGGAGAATGATTTCCTGCTTTATAGAAGTTTGAGTATCTCGTGGATCACTAGAAATTTCTGGCAGCTGTTTGGGATTTTCATCATAGGGGTTTGAGGTGGTTGCTGGTGATGCTTCCTCTTTCTCAACCGATGAGAGTTGTGAAAATGCTGATGTTGATGGAGGAAGAGGGCAAAGACTTGAAGAGGAGGGCATTGGTGTGTGACAGGATGACCCAGAGGGAGTATAGCTGTCATGGGAAAAATCCAACGAATCCTCATTTTGGCTGTCATACTGCCCATCCTCATCTTCATCTTTATAACACAGCTTTTTTTGGTGTTTTATCAAGTCAAAGATACGCTGGAAAACCAGACTGCATTTCTTGCACTGGTAGTTTAGATTTGATGTACGGATATATCGGTCGTTTGACAGTTCTCGCCTTTCTCCATCTTTAGCTCCATCACCCTGGTTTTCATAATTCTTTCTTGCCTTTTGTCGAGCATTTTGGAACCACACAACAATAACACGGGTGGGAAGGTTCAAAAGGTTGGAGAGCTGTTCAAATTCATCATCTTTCGGATAAGCATTTGCATCAAAGAAGTCTTGTAGGACTCTTAGCTGGTAGTCAGTAAACCGGGTCCTAGATGATCTCTTGCTTCCATAGAGTTCATGTTTCTGAGGTTCAGGGGAAGGAGGTTTGGAATCAATTTTTGTTTCTTCTAGAGTTGTTGTTGGAGGATTGTTGAAATTGTAAGGAGAGTCCTTGTTGCGCTGACGTTCTTTAAAGAGTGTATTTCTGAACCAGTGCTTTATCACTTTTTGTGGCAGCCCAGACTTATCTGCCATTTCTTTAATTTGTTCTTCATTTGGTGAGTTGTTTATATCAAAGTACTGTCGCAGGACTCTAAGCTGGTCATCAGTGATGCGAGTCCGTGGCCTCTTGTTCTGTTGCTGTAACATGGCAGGTGTAAGCTGTTGTTGATAGAGTTGGGCCAAGTCTGATGCCAAGCTTGGCTCGACAGAAGGTAACTGAGGAGTCAACTGAGTGGGCAGGGACTGCAAAGACATGGGCTGCATCATAAGTGGAGAGAACAAGGGTAAATCCATTGGCATGGGTATTTGTGTCATTGGAACTGGGGGTTGTGGAGGAGGTACAGTGGGAGGAGTGAGTGAGGCTGCAGAGACTGGAATATTTGGTGTTGGAGCTCTTTGGGGTGGTGGCGGAGGTGGAGGTGGAGGTGGAGGTTGGGCAGGAGCAGGACTAGCTTCTGGTGTTGGAGGTCTTAGTGGATAGAGTTTATCATAATGCTCTCTGTATTCCTTAGCAAATCTCTCCAAGGATCTAAAAGGGAAAAAAGCCTGGTGGATATGCTCCTGGTGACTCTTTAGAATCAGTATGTTTGAAAACAGCTTGCCACAGACTTCACATTCCAGTTTCTCTAATCCTTCAATGGGATCTACAACCTTCATTATTCCACCTGAACCACCTGATCCTGTAGGTCCACTTGTCTTTTTCTGAGCTTTCTGTTTATTTTCGTTGTATTGAATAACTAATTCAAATCCAAAGTTTTCCAGCAAGGCTTTAGTTGCATTTCCTCGAGCATCTGAAGCAATCCTAGGTGGAAGCATGCCAGCATCTTGATTAATGTTTAGTGAAATGTTCTGAATGTCCTTTTTTTCTTTTGGTTTGCTTTCAGTGGAATCTTTGTTTATATTGTCCTCACTTTTCTCAGTTACATCTTTCTCTTTTAGTATTTCTTTATCTTTTTCATCTTTTGAGGAGGAATGTTTCTGCTTTTTTTCAGCCTGCTGGAGAAGAGATGCACTCTGCTGTAGCAAAGCCATCTGCCCTTGAACCTGTGAGTGAGCTTGCTGTTGCTGCTGTTGCTGTTGCTGCTGCTGCTGTTGGTGCTGCTGTTGTAGGTGATGATGCATTAATTGCTGTTGCAAGCAACTCTGCTGGGCCTGCTGGGCTGAGTTTTTTAAATCTTCTTGCAGGGCAGAAGCTGCAGATCCTGCTAGGCCGAGAACAGAGTTGCTGATGTTGATATCTGGGTTAAGTTGAAATTCTGCTCCAGGGATGTAGAAAGGAAACAGTAATTGCTGCTGCTGCAGCGGCAGAAGTGCATCAGTTGTCATTGGGAAGTGCTGCAGAAGTGCTGGATTGAATAGCTGTGATTGTAAAAGAGCAGCCTGCTGCTGAAGCTCCTGCTGAAGCTGGGCTTGAGCCTGAGCTTGTGCTTGAGCCAATTGCTGTTGTTGCTGAAGCTGCTGTTGTTGCCCTCTTGCAGAGAGAATCTCACTAAATTTAGACTTTTTTACTTCATGGTTGTCAGATGATGAAGAATGACAGCTTGCTGAAGAATTTCCCAAACTTTCAATGCCATGAGTCTGATTCATGTGATTTCCTCCATGAATACTTTGAGCTGCCTGAGATCCAGAAGAACTGTGGTTTGCTGAGCTAGGAGTAGAGTTACTGGCTGGGCTTGGACTAGTTGTTGACGTGGTTATGCTGGACCCTCCGCTAATTAGACCGGTTGTACTTGCAGAACTGGTGATTCCTCCAGCTGCTTCAAGTTTGGCTGCCCTAGCTTTGGTCTGGTGTAGAACAGAGCGCATGTGAATTTCCAGAGTTGAACTCTGGCTATATGCCACATTGCAAGTGCTGCACTTAAATGGCTTATTATCAGGACTGCTGGTAGGCTCTGGTTGACCAGTAGTGGATTCCTGAAGAGCTCTTTTCACCTTGTGTAGGTGGGAGACAGAGTTATAATGAACTAACAGAATGTTCTTCTGTGTAAAAGACTCTTTGCATACAGTACACTTGAATGGACGAGATGGATCCAAAAACTTCTCCATTGTAAAGTTGGGGCCCTTTCTGAACGGTAGAGCTCGTTTGGGTTCGGATCCAGAATCTTCCTGTAGTGAGCCAGAATCACTGCCTGTTGGACTTTGTTTTTCGTCAGGGTCACTGTCATCTCCCTCTTTGTCATCTTCTCCCAGGCTCCCATGCTCCTCATTAAGAGCCAGATCCCCCATTGCCATAATGTCCCCATTCATCAATAATCCTCCATAAAGTTGCTGGATATCAGCTTCACTCAGCTCCAAATGGCTGGTTTCTAAGTGCTTCTTCAAGGCTTGTAGAGTTCTAAAGCTCCGCTGACAAAGGCAGCACATAGTAGCTGCTCTGATCACATGGTACTGTGAGTGAAGCTGCAGTTTCTCCACAGTCTTGAAGGCCAAACTGCACTGGTTACATCTATACTTATAGACATGGCGATCAGAAACCGGCAACTGGGGCCTTTTGTTGTGAACTTCGTTGAAGTGCATTTGGAGAGAGTTGGAGGATTTAAACACTTGACTGCAGCCTTTCTTCCAGCACAAAAATCCAGTGGCATCTTCCTTTTCTGACTGCTGATCCTCAGAAGGTGACTTGCGAGATTCAGCTATGTCTGTCGTGAGGGACATCCCTTTCTCTGGATCAGCATCTGTGGCATCTGTAAATAAATCAACAAAGAACTACTTATCAAGGCATCACCATTTGCAGTTATTTTCCAATTAAGTTTAGTAATGGAGAAAAATACTTTTATTGTGCATCCACAGGCAGGAATGTGTACAAAAAGATCAACCTTGTGATTAATTACAAGGTGTTAAAATACCAACCATTCATCCAGTTATGTTGTGAGTGAGAGCCACAGAATAAAAGCGTATTTAATATGCTGAGTGAGAAAAAACTGTAGTGCCTCCTAATTTTCTGATGCTCTCTTTATGACTTAATATTTTTTGTATTTACAATTGCCAAATGCTTATCAAGGTAAATAAAGATATGACTTAAAAATCCCATGGTTGATATTACAGAAAATATGTATGTTATCAAATTTAAAGGTAATATTTCAAATACTGAGATACTAACCAGTCTGCTTTTTTGTGTCCTCAGAGATGGAGTTGGCTGTAGCAAGTGGGGTGCTCTGTGACTCTTTGTCTGGACTAGGCACTGGTATGAACATGCTTGCTGGTAGAACCTCAGTGGCTGTGACCTGTAGACACAAAACACAAAAGAATTCAAGTTTTAAAAATCTTACTTAGTGACTATGTAAGCTTAAAATTTGGTTTAAAAAGTCAAATGGCCAGATAAAACACAAACCCAGCAAAATCACATTTAAAGAGAAAACATCATCAGACCTTTGTTATTTTTTCAGAGCTATATAAATATTTCGAAGACACCTTTAGGAAATGAACAAATATTTGTAGTTACCGCTTTGTAAAAACAGAAAGTGAGTAACGTAAATGGGTAATGATGAATGATATGGATCTGCAGTCAAAAAAAAACAAAGCAAAAAAACTATAAACAGAAATATGTTTAATCCATGTGTGGCTGGAGCTGGTGTCTGAGAGCATAATCTTTACCAAGTATAAAAATGCTTTCTTTTAAAGCATTTTTTTTCTTTCTTCCGTGTGTCTGAGTGAAATGAAGAGAGCGACTACACATACAGGTTGCTAATATATGAGTGTTTTAACTTTTCATCCATCCAACACATGTGTAGCATTTGATAGAAATTGTTTTTCAGAGCCAAATAACATCATGCTGTGGGAAAACTAGACGGACTTATAAAGTTTTAGTGACAAGACAACCTGTCCTCAAAATCATACTTTGACAGCTACCTGACTATATACATAGTGCAGAGTAATACAAACACAGTTGGAAAAAAAACAATTTAGTAATTCAAAATAGACTTTTCTGCTGGCATAGGTGTTGGGAGGAACTGGGTAATGAACGACACATCAGAGGGACAATGCAGGTCAGAACTGAAACATAAATGTTTATGTGAATTCTGCCTGAACTTTAATGTTTCGAATCGCAGTTTTTGTCACAAGTGTTAACTTACTACTATGACAAATTTCTGGTTGTATGGTTTCACAACAAACAGCTGTTAAATTCCTTAATAGGCAGCTGGCTTAAACATAGACATTTATTTTTATTTATTCCTCCTCACTGCATAAAATGCCATGTAAATCCTAAATATATGAACTCAAATTTGAGCTTGGCACTACCTTTTGCCTTGAAACCTCTGTCTGGAATTTCAAACTAAAAGTGACAACTCTATCAACTTCCTGCACCAATCTTGGATGTTTTGTTCTCATTTCTTTTCTTTTCTAGTGTTTTTTTTATTTTTTACATCATATATAACAATTATATGCTACAGGTCTAATATGAACTGGAATTGTAATACTGTAAAAATGTCAGTATCTGCCCATTTAATTAAAATACATTTTAGATTTAATGTTAAAATCCTAAAACATCTGAAAATTACATGTATGAAATCAAAACACCAATAAAACTTACAAAAAAGACAAACAAATATTTGATTTATAAAAGAAACCTGCCAGTTTCTAAACAATGGCTTCATTAAACAGTTAGGTGAAAGAGTTGATCCCAAGGTCACTTTTAATTCAGACTGCCTAATTGGCAGACATAGTTTAAAATTGCTATCATCCAGTCAGTCTCAGAATTAATGAAGCACAATTATTTTCATCACCCCTAACTAATGCAAAAAGAAAATGAGACCTGGAATGAAGGCGAGCAGACTAAACAAGTTGATGTATTTTATATATAAGAGAAAAACACAAGAAAAAAAATAAAAAGAAGTGCAAAGACAACAAATCAATTAAGGGAGAGTAAATGCATCAGTATGCACACTTGGAAAGAAATAAAAGTCACCTATCTCAGAATTAATTAGGGTATTTTAAGAAGACATGCGAAAGGGATGAAGTATATTTCCATCTGCATTCACCAGCTGTAAAAAGGTTCAGGCTTTAATGTGTGTTATATTACCTCTGTTCTGTCTCCCCTTGTAGTGTTTCAGTACATTACTAGCGCTATAAAAGAAATAAATATTGCTATCTACCATACTAATGTGGATGTCATTTACTTTCTAGATAGGGGATGAAAATGGCTAGGAAGCAGACAGAGGAATGTTTTATAGTGTGATTGTTCAGCGTGTTATTTAGCCTCAGAGAATGGGAGAGAACAAAGATTTGCTGTTTGATTTAGAAGCAAATTGGGAATTTTTGATTGATTATTCAACCTTGATGTGTTTTAAATAAAGCAAAGATTGTTTTGTCTTGAGAAAACAAGAGCAAAAATAATATAAATTGAGAGTCACTGATTTCACACATCACAAAAACTACAATTGTAATATTTTATTTACTTTGAAAGTGATTCTGTTATTTGCTACTGAATAGGTAACAAATAATATCTCCATTTTTTGTTCAGCTGTTAATTATTTATTAGTTGATCTGTGTCACAAATATTACAATTATAATCAAAAGGTTTTGGTTTGACCAGAACAAAGCTACTCCTCAGAGACTAATGAATTAGTCTCCGAATTCATTGAAGTTGTTGAGAAAATAAATGAGTAGCTAACAATGTATGAATCCAAAGTTTAAAAACTAAAGAGATCTGCAGGATCAACTATAGTACAGTAGTCTTATTTACCCCTTTAACTTTAATATACTTTATTAGAACTGCTCTATGCAATACATGGTGTTTAAATACCCATGTATTGTATGCAATAACGAATAACTAGATAAAATCAGCTTCAGCCAAGTGCCTTCAGAAGCCACCTCATTAGTAAATAATGTCCGCCTGTAAGTAACTAACTTTATAATGATATTAATATAACTGTTCTGTGAAGGTCTCAGAGGTTCGTTAGAGAACACTATGAAAACCATGGTAAAAACCCCAGGCAGGCCAGGGATGGATGTGTGGAAAGCTTAAAGCAGGATAATGTTATATAAAGATACTCAAAGTTTTAAATTCTCACAGGACATTGTTAAATCTATCACCTGATTTCAAAATAGTGTGGCACAACAAAACTAGCAACCATAAACTTCAATTAGCTTAAATTGAAGTTTATGGTTTTAACATAAAAAATGTTCAAGGATCATAGATACTGTTGTAAGGCATAATATTTTACAATATAGTATATTATTTGCTTTACTTAAACTCTTGTGTTATGGTTTAAACATCTTGGTTTTTACAAAGTTTTAGTTTAATTAGTTCCTTACATATACTGGCTCAGAAAACTAGAGCACATCTTTGCATTTTTTTTCTCCCATTTTATTATGAGATATTAGGATATATTGAAATAGTGAAAATAAATTCCTGCTTGGTGCAGATTAAAACAAATAATGTTCTCTTTGAGGCGCTCACATTAGATGTTTGAAGGCACCTAGGATTACAACAAAACAATAATCACAGAAATGCACTCATGAAACTGGTTACCTAAACCCTCTCAATATTCCCAGTCCTTCTACATCCAGTCACATTCAAAGTATTTGTAATAACTCAGGACTTACTGTGGCTATTAGCTTGTCAACACAGTCGGGTGCAACACTGTGGAGGTGTGTGAGGTGGAACTGCAGGTGAATCTTATTATTGAGCATGTCCTGGCACAGTGGGCAGCGTAACATTGGCTGAACAGAGTGCTGTGTCATCACGTGCATTCTGAGGCGATTCAGGTCCGTGTTGGTGAATTTGCAGTAGGGGCACTGGTACATCTGGAAGTGGTGGCAGAGACAAAAGAACCAAAAGGTTAACATGGTGAAACCAGGATACTTGTCTTAGTAGAATCTGTATCTCAGGGGGAAGAGTATTGGCACTCCCCTCTAACAGCAGACCGCTCTGATCACACCCACACATGTGGAAAAGTAAGCAGCGCCGAGTCTTGGCAGTTGGCACCGACTTGAAAGTGGTCTCATCTGTCAAATACCATATTGATTTTCCAGCTTATGCACAATTAGCAGTGCTGGCCTAGCAGATTTGCTAAATTATTTTTGAGTAGATCTAAAAGAAGAAAATCTGCATAACATAAAAAAGCTCAGCGCTGAGAATTACTTGTAGAGGTTTATATTGAACTGATTCATAAGCTTGAGACTTTTAATGATGTCTTGGTAATTAATGACGGGATAACCCTAAGCTAGATGCCCTTAATTCAAAGGAAAGTAGACTTTTTGAAAACAAGTCATAGGCCATATAGGCTGTCAACATATAACTTTTTTTTTTTTAAAAACCTGTGTTTTTTAATGCCGACCTGCTCTGCAGTTCCCTTTTCAGCTGTCCTGGGACGCTTCAAGGAAAGCGGGGTGTCAGAGACCTCCGAGCGGGAAGAGGGCCTTTTGGAGGGAAGAGGAGAATCCGACTGGTGCCGTTCCAAGTGGCCAGACGCACCTGAAAATATTCCAATAGAAACAAACATATAAACAAAAGGACTAAGAGAGAACAACAGATATGTTAGGACAATTTGAGAACCTGGCAGCTTGATACCAGATCAATAACAGTGAGAATAAAGAGCCTTTGGATGTTTTTCTCAGATGTGATTTAAGTGCATTTAATGGGAATTGGGCAGGAAAATTATTAGCAATAACAAACAGTTATGGAATGCACTACCAATGCCAACTGATGGGCCATTTGAGTCTCGAGTTGTGGAATCAAAACAACACCATAGCCCAAGATTTAAGTTTCACGTCATTACAAAATGTCACATCATATGAGATTCTTACTTTGATTTTGACCATTAGATGTTCTCATGTTTTGCAGAGGGGCAGAGATCTCTGTCAACATCTACGCACCAAGATGTGACTTGCCTCTGTGTACATTTGTTTGATATGTGGTCATATGGAAAATTGCAGCATAATAATTGCTACTTTTATCTCTTACATTGTCCCTCACTACATACAGAGCTTGGCTCCATTCGCCTCATACATTTTACAGCAAGAAGTGAAGTGGTCCAATTTGATTTCTTAGCCGTGCTCACTGTTTAAGGGGTTAATATGAATTAATTAATATACTTAGGACAATCCTTTTTGTTTGTAATGTTTCTAATACATTTATTCACAATATTTATTCCATAACATCCGAATCAAATTGCATCATATAGTGTGTGGCGGCTTGAAAAGGCATCTCTAGATAATCCAATATCATGTTTTACTAGAACTTCAGTGTATAACTAAAGGTTATGAACTAAAAAAAATAAATGAATGAAACAAATGTTTTGCGTATGGGGCCCTTAGAATTGTCATAACTTTTCCCCCTATACGGCGCCCCTGTGTACTAGTACATATCAAATAAACCAGATGCAGCAATAAAGTAATATATTTCATGCCAGTCATCTCAAAAAGTGAAACTCATTATCCATCTCTTGTAATGTTGACGATTATGGCTTGCAGATAATAAAAGCCCAAAATTCAGTTTTTAAGAAAACTAGAATATTGTGAAAAAGGTCATTAATGGGTATTGATGGTGTCATATTTTAATCAGCTAATTAACTCAAAACACCTGCAAAGGTTTCCTGAGCCATTAAACAGTCTCTCACTATGGGTCAGTAGGCTACACAATCATTGGTAAGAAAGCTGACTTGACAAAACATCCAAGAGACAGTCATCGACACCCTTCACGGGGAGGTGAAGTCATGAAAGGTCATTGCTGAAGAAGCTGGTCTGTATCCTAGCATATTAACAGTAGACTGAGTAGAAAAAAAGAAGTGTGGTGAGAAAAGGTGCACCAGCAGCAGGAAGAACTGCAGCCTTAAGAGGATTGTCAAGAGAAATCCATTCCAGAAGAGCCAACGCACACAGACATATACTAGACATGGGCTACAAGTGTCACATTCCCTGTGTCAAGCCACTACTAAACCAGTGACGACATCAGAGGGATCTTACATAGGCAAAGGAACTGGACTGTTACGAAATGTTATTTTCTAAATTAAAGTAAATTCTGCATTTCATTTGGAAATTAATGTCACAGGGTCTGAAGGAAGAGAGGCAAGGCACAGAATCCATGTTGCTTGAAGTCCAGTATGAAGTTTCCACAGTCAGTGATGGTTTTTGGTGCCATATCATCGGGTGTTGGTCCATTATGCTTTCTGAAGTCTACAGATAATGTAGCCGTCTACCAGGAAATTCTGGAGCACTCATGCTCACCTCTGATTACAAGCTGCATGAAGATGCTGATTTTATTTTCCAGCAAGACTTGGCACCTGCCCACACTTCCACAGGTACTAAAAGCTGGTGCAGTGACCATTCCTATTCTTGATTGACCAGCAAACTCTCCTGACCTGAACTCCATAGCAGATCTATGAGCTGTTGTTAAGAGAACGATGAGAGACACCAGACCCAACAAGGAAGATGACCTGAAGGCAGCTATGAAAGCAATCTGGGCTTCTACTGCACCTACGCAGTGCCACAGGATGATCCCCTCTATGCCATGGCATACTGATGTGGAGATTCATGCAAGAGGAGGCTCAACCAAACACTGTGAGTGCATAAATACGTACACACTTTTCAGAAGCCTGACATTTGTGCTTAAAACACCTGTATTTGATTGGTCTAATGTGATATCAAACAACAACATCAAACAAACAACAGCAAAATGTGTTGATGACAGAGTCTCATTCAGATCATGTGAGACTTGACCAACAGCTGAGGTTTGTTTCATAAAATGTATGTAAAAGGTGTCATGAAGCCAATCTTTAATAATCAAAGAAAGAAAAGTTTCATATAAACATGCTGAAACCTTTTAATGTACGTTTAAGGCTCAAACAAAACACACAATAGCTCTAGATTAGTCATATCCAAGCATATTCATCAGCAACGTTTTGCAAAGAAACAGTAAGACTACAGTGATTGTCAGGTATGTGTCAGTCTTTTCCATTCTCTAAAGAGACTTCAAGTGCTTCACTGGCTCACACATCAAATCAGATTGCAGACCCATTTAAATACAAACAATGCTGAAATAACCAAAATAATGTTTTTCTTTTTTTATTCTTCCTCTGCAAAGCAAGGCTTTCCAAATAAGCTCTTGCAAGCCACTTTAAACATACTCCACTTAAAACAACAGAAAAGGATAACCAACATTTGGCACTGTAGAGGTGAAACTTTAGTGGAACAGCTAAGCATGTTCCACTAAAGCTTTTCCAGTGTTAACTGAAAAGCTAAAGCCACAGAGAATCTGTGAAGTGAAACTGCAGCCGTAGCTCCAGTGGAAAGTGTTTATTGAGAAACTTAAGGAGTTGTCTCACAAACCCCTAACAGCCCTATAAAGAGTTAAATTTGGCCTGATTTGTACAGTTCTTAAGGGGCAAATTGAGAACAGAGGCCACTGGTAAAGGAGGGGTGGTATGGCAATGGGGGGGTCAGGTTAAACAGGGCTGACCACACTCCTACTCCAGACATTAAAATGTCAGCTCCAATCAGGATGAGGGCAGTTGAGGTGATTACCCAGTGGGAGACCTGGCTTAGGACAGAGGAGTCTGTAAGATCTCCCAGAGACACTGAGATCAGCCATGGAGACCCTATTAGGGTGCAGTCACACTCAATCCTATTAAACACATCCACCAATAAACAAAGGAAATGTTAAACAAAAAGAACCTCCCATTCGTTGACATTAACCTTTCAGTCATGGCACTGTGCTCACCAATTCATCCTCCAACTCTGCTCCAGTCCACTCTTTCTTCTGCCTGAAGTCCTCTTGTTAGATAAAGAAAATTGTCATCTCTGGTCCTGTTTTAGAGAACTTTAGTCATTTTAGGTTTGGGATCCAGATTCCAGTTTAGGTGAATTGTTTTGCACAGACAAATTTTATATGGAGCTGAAGTTCATACTTTAAAAAAAAAAGAAGTGTTTTTGAGTATGCAATCTGCACAGAGCCGTTTCCGCTCTCCTTCAGCAGCTCATTATTTCAACAAGCAGCTCCTTGACTATAATTAACATCAACACCCACAAAGTAAGGAAGGATGCTTTCACGCCTTCCAACATAAAAGAGATTAAAAGAGAAGCAAATATAGAAACTGATAAATGATTAATGTGTGTATTTACGTTTTAGTGAGGGTTGAGCTGGTAACTTCAGGAGAGTAAAATCATAAATGTACAGCTACAAATACAGTAAGGAAAGTATCAAACCTCCTCTCAGTCGCATGATTAAGAGAATAAGCATAACAATTATGCTTCCAGACCTGCTCAATTAGCACCAGAGGTGCAACAAGTGGCTGTTTTTGTTCTGAAAGTTGATAAAGATCTGTATTTTCTGGATGAGGTGCTTCATGCTTAAGTGTAGGTGAGAGGGAAGGCGTGTAAGGTGAGGAGCTGCACAGGCCTTTCTCTGGTGCAGTCTCTGTCATGGCTAATTAGGACTTCATAAATCTGATCCATTGCTTCTCTAAGGAACAGAGCAACACTATCATCAGCAGTCTGTGACTAACATATAACTACTGATTCCATAGTTTTTTCTTGTCATGGGCAATGAAAAGACTTTTTTGAAACACTGCAAAACCTAGAACTGAGATCAAATCAAAACAATTTTAGTTTAGGTTTATTCCCTCATTTATGTCCAAACATGATGCAAGAGTTGGCTCAAAAACAATGACTAAAACTGTGCAGAGGACTACCAAAGGGGCAGTGATTACCACAAGCAGGGATAAAAGCAGGCCCTTGTGGGACATGTTTTAAATATCAACTGCTGACAAAGAGTCATACTTTCTGGTTATAAAAAAACAAAAAATAACATTTTCATTTTATTTACTTAGATACTTTTATCTGTAGTGTCTGATGAAAGGACCATTTTTTAAACTTAAATACAATCAGAAAAGGTGGCATGTGGATTAAAAGATAAATATATTTAAAACGAAGAAAGGCTAAAAAAAAATGTTTAAAGAAAGAAGATGAAGGACTCTTAAATTTTTCTCTGATTTCACCAATGAATCGCTGATTAGGAGAAATATTATTAGGAGCTTATATAAATCTACAAGACATTCACCAATTAAAACTCAGTCTTGCAAATCGTGTACAGTCAACATAAAAGTCAATGTGCATTAAACCTTAATGTTTGTCAGATATTCTTTTTTAATGTCTTCTTTTGCACCTTCACTAGATAGAGAACGTTCAGCTGCAATAAACATCTTCCGTCAAATGCAAAGGATGGCTATTGTGTGAAAGCACCAGCAGGGCATACAGAGCAGGAGAAAAGAAAAAAAGCCAATAAGGTGATTATTAATTCATGCCCCTTTTCCGTAAACCAAAGGCTTTTCTGCTGTCGAGTCCCGTAAGTGAATTGGTCTTTGGCACCTTGTCTCTCTTTCGTAGCTGGACTGTATTAGTCAAGCAGCAAAGGGGGCTGCCAGCGTTCTGCGCCAGTCTCTGGAGCAAATTCTTGCTGCCTTGTTGTGCTTTCAAGTGGAAAAAAGATGGCTGCTGGACAGAGTGACTGACACAGCAGAGGCTGGATTAACCACAATAGGTCATCTACCATTGAAATCTTCCATGAGTGCAAAAATCACACCTGCTCCTAACGTACGTCTTTTTGACAGGTTATCCATATTGTAGAAATAAAAATAAACAGCATACCAAGCGGTATTAAATGGAAAAAGGTGGCTGGTGTTTTGAATAGCATCCCCAGTAGCTGAGATAAGGTGGATGTCTTCTCTGCAGCTTCTATTGCTTGATTACAATTTCATGCCCTGGCAGGTTCAGGCCTATGTTGCTAACATCATAAAAGATCATACATCCTGTCCATGCCATGTTGTAGAGTGAAAAATTAACCTGTTCATGTTGGGACTCCAGGATGCTCTGAGAAGCATTCCTACTGAAACCGAAAGAGACCCTGCAGACGCCCTTCAGCTTCTCGCGCTGCGTGAAATCCTCACCTCTATTCCCATGGCGAGTTGGCTATTAATATGGAGATGATTCAACTCCCACAGTGCTACGAGTCATTTTCTGTCTTTGCTATGTTAACAATATTGCCTTTTCTCTCGCCCCACCCCCCCCCTTCCACTCCTAACCGGGTTTTTAATCTGTGGCCTGAGTCGGTGCCCAAAGCAATAAAGGGCAGTGCTCCATTTCGTCTTTTATTTCTGTGGTAATTACTATGCAGCAAGACCCAACAGAGCAGATTTCAACTAGGGATGGGGAAGCAAAAATGCACACATTTTTATTCTGCAAAGAGCAAAAACCTAAAATCTGTAAGTTATGAGGAAGTTAAAATGTCCAGCTATGGGGAGAATTTTTAGAAGCCTACAAATTCTTACTATTTCGTAGGCTTCAATGTATAATAGAAGGAGAAGTGCTTCGCCTTAGCAGGACACAGCTCTGAATGTTAGAAACCCTGTGGAAGACTCATAAACACTGAGCTTTCAGGGAGGTGGGTAACAAACAAGGACAATTTATGGCCTATTATCTTCAAAGACAAAAGGAATTATAATTTAAGGGATGACAAACACTGGAAGGACGTGACATGATTATGTAAACGTTTCCACTGCTCCATCTCCCAGGTTCCTACCTGTTTTGTTATTGTTAGCAATAACAAATCACCACTACACTGAATGACCCAAAAGTTAAAGTGGCCATTCTAAACCTGAATAATTGAATTATAACTGAGTGGAGTTGTGCAATTTCAACTTCAACGGTGCTCAAATAAAATCTGCATATGCACAATGTTAGGCGGAGAGCAATTCGAATCATTTGATTTGTGTATTTCTGGATATGCCACGCCAAAAGGCTAGCAGCACAAAACAGAGCTGAATAAAAAACTGAGAGGGCTGCAATGCCACAGTGTTGCGTCTAGGGGATGCTAACCATCAGCTTCATTATCCAGATTACATGCAGCCGCCGCAACGTGTAAAGCACATCTGCTTCTCCTACCCACAGAACACCTGAATGTGCAGATGTGCTCGCTGAAGCACATCGACCCAAACAGCAGGTGGATATGGAGCCAGAAGCACACACAGATACTTACATACACACACCCCCCACACACACGCAGGCTGTATATTGTAAGCACATGCACTGCAGCTGCTCAGTCTTCAATCAGACAGCCATTCAGTTTTAGTGTTGAGATTTAGCTGAAGATAATTTGGAGTTTCTTTCTTGATACATCTGTGTTATTTTAAAAAAAAGGAACTAAACCAAAAAACTGCAGTAATACAAATAGCTCAAAGAATCTGTTTGGGGATGTATATTATTGATACTCTTGTAAGATCTTTGTGAAAGAAAAAAAAACACAGCCCCCCCTCACCCCCCTCGCTAAATTCAGTGTTTTGAATAACATTTGATTCTGATTAAAATTGTTATGAATGAGGTGTGGTTAGAGATGGCATGATGAAGTCTGATGAATTCAACAAAGGGCATAAATATTTATGTACAGGTTGTGTAAATACTGTATACTCCAGCCAAGAGCAGACTGAATTAGAATTTATGTGTCATATTTAATTGGTGCAAGACATAACTGTGTCAAAACACACCTACACAATATCCCTAATAGCTTAAGAGTAAAGAAAACCCAACAAAATATGCAAGTTAGAAAATAAATTCTCCAGCTTTTGTGTATGAAGTTGCAAAATGACATATATTCATTTTAATTAGGCAGATAAAAATATGTTAAATTGTCTTAAAACTGTCCATTGTTTCACAAATTGTCCTATACAAATAATAAACAAAACAGTTTATTTATTGTTCGGTCCATGTTAACCATTTATTTTAGTCTACTTATAAGTCTGTCTGTTCCCTGAGGTGTTACAGTTCACAGAGTGTGGATGACCCACACAAAAATATAATTTTTCACCCTTTGCCTCCACCACCTTGTTCTAGCTTGTGTAAATTGAATATAGGGGAAGGCAAGGAGGAATTATTTATCAACTTCCACTAAAGCCCAGAACTGAGACAGTATACTTTTTAGAGAAGCTATACTCATCCTCTTCTTAATGCAACTCCTCATCTCTTCCATACCGTTTAGTAAAAACCTTCGCCATACCGTGTATGCTAAATATCTTAGATCACACTGTGTCCGAGCCTCTAGGTGTATTAACAATTTCCATTTTTTACCCCCCTTTATCACTTCAAGCCCTCATCACCTTCTTCTCTAACCCACACTGACTTTCAGCCTGCCTCACTTCCAACTGCATTCTTATGGATTCATGCAAGTGCTGCAGAAATACATCATCTGCTTTAATAAAGGTAAGGATCCTGATCGTATGCCTTAATCCGTAGATTCTCCACTAGGAGAGGAACAGGCAAGGAGAAAAATGGGAGTGTTATCAATTTATACATATTTTATGCATATCATTTAAGTTGACCCTTCAGTGGCAGCTATAGCTAGCATTCACATGCCATTTCAAATTACTTTTGAATTTACATTGTTTTTCTATCCGGGTCTGAATGCAATTATGATAATTCAAAAGTTGCACAACATACAGTGTTTTTTAAGCAAAATACATCTAAATATATTGTATGCCTTTACATGCTCAAACATGTTTTGTCCCTGCAACAAATAAAAAGCTATGGAATAATAAAGACATCTTTCAAGAGATGACAGGCCAAATACATATGCATTTTACAAAGACTTCTGATGTACCTCTAAATGATTTTAATGAATACTGAGGAGCTGTGCAACAAGAAAGAGAAAATAAGATTGACAGTGGCTTTAAAAAGGGAGGAAGCTTTTTTTCCCCCTTGTGTTCACTAATGCTGTCTATCTGACAGTGGCTGTCATTTGTAAAGGGAACAATGTTGCGCTCCGTTCCAAACAGCAACATGACAACGATGAGAATAAGTATTTCACTCATTCTAATGATGAATTTTAGAAAGATCTCTGGGTCGGACATTAGGAGACTGAACACCTTTTCTGATTGATAACAGATCAGCCGTGTTGTAACATCCTATGCAACATTAACTGATAATTAACAGCTGAAACAAGTGCTCCTCTGCTCACCAAATGCATTGTGAGGCATTGCTCCAACAAAAGTTGGAGGTTTTCTGCATTTTCTTCGGAATTGGTATTGTATTTCTAAATATGCAGGAAGTACAAAAAAAAGCCCTTCCTATTAAACTCAAGCTGTCTACTTTTCCCAACACAGCCTTGAACCCACCACACCATCCTACCCACCCACCTTCCTTTCCACTGACATCAAACAGAACCTCAGACCTGGTTCCCTAATGCAATGCTATTTTTAACTAAGCGTTTCTAATAAGCTGCGGGGAAGCTGTAAATTTTTCATATGCAAGCACATATTTCTTTTGTGAAAACACAGAAACACTCTTATTTGCTGATTAGTGACTGACAGAGGAGGAAAGGAACTGAATATGCTTGTATCAAATTGCATGCCTTTCAAAAAGGAGGAATCCTAATGCAAGGAGTCGTCTTCCTGTGCACCACAGGTATGAGTGAATTATTAATCGGCCAGCTCATTTTAATGCTTTTTAAAGTGCTTTATTTTGATGTGCTAAAACATACTTTTAGCCATATTCAGTCAGGCATGCATATCATTATTTCTTCCATCAAAGAGGAGTGTCGCCCTTTCAAAGAGCACAAACAACTCAGCCTCATTTAAAATAGAAGTTCAAATATCAAAGATGTTTTACAAAGGCAAGGCTTCAAACACTGTGATGAAGTTTTTTTTTTTAATCTGTACTTTATAGAAACTTTGGTATGCAAAAGGTACGGACTATTTTGCAGCTTTTAACCTGACTCGTGTAAATCAAAACACCTCACAGTTAGACAAGGAAATGAGACGCAAGAAGTTAGACAAGTGAAGAGCATCTATCTGGGCCTGAAACTGTTCAGAGTCATTAAAATCAAGCACCCTTTCTATGGCATACTAGACGTCTAAACTCGCAGCTTTGTTTTTGGTATTACAACCATTGAGATTTAGCTGAGCTGAGAAGAGAGAACTGCAACAAGGTTAAATTTTCCTATCTTAAAAAAAAGACAACAAAGAAAAGCAAGGCAATCAGTAAATAAATGAAGCTTTTTGAGCTTGATGCACTTTGATGCTCTGATGCACATGCATGGTACATAATGGGAAAGAACCTCATTTTGAATTGAAGTGAACTTGCTTCTCATTTATTGGAGTTTCATTGTTTTCATGCCTCTGTCAATTTGTAGAAAAACAATTTTTTTCTATTATTTTTAATACTCGCTCAAAACAATATTACAGCTACATTCAGTTTGCTAACATTTGTTTTAGCATATTAAGTCATGACAAAATATGTGTGCAAAGCTGCAGACATGTTTAAAAGATTATATTGTCTTAGTGGAGAATCACAACCACTAAGAGCTAACTAAATAAACTTAAAATGTTATTATTAGTTGCAATAATAGAAGTCATGATAAAATGAATTTAAAATGTCATTTCTCTGCATGTAGTCAGAGCATCATAAGCACAATTAATAAATAAATAAAATATACTCATTAACAAATCGGCTTTATTAGCACATGATTCACATTAGATAGTGCAAGTACCATTAAATGATATGTATTAATTGCATTTAATCACAGTTTATAATATTTGATGCTCTTAGGGAATCAGCAGTGGAAAAAATACAATTCTGCAGAAATACCCATCCAAGCAATAATGTCAGACTGTAGGCCTTTGGGGGTTTGCAAGGATCATCAATTTCTATATTCTAATAGCAGTGAACAACAAAACAATTGCCCATCCCTAATGGTAACATAATATTGGGACTCCATTACATGTTCTAGTTACTTTAACACTTCTTGCAAGTATGCCAAAGCTTTCACAGCTATGCACTGTTTGATGAAATTTGAAATGATGTAAATATTATCATGCAATTAAGTTCTCGGAAAGTCTCTGTGTGCATTTCAACAAAAGTATTTAAAGAGTATGGTTTAAAACTAATAACAGAACTCCTTAAAACTTTCCATGTGGTTTCTGAAAGTGTTTAACATTCGAAGAATGAAAAGCAGCAAGCTTAATGAGAAATTCAGACCAGAGACCCCTCCCCTGAACCTGAGCTCAGGCCCCTGCTAAAGACACCCCCCCCCAACCCCCCACCCTCTCCACACACACGCATACACACAACATAATAGATAAACATAGAAATAGAAATCCCAGTATTAAAAAAAACATCCTATGCAATCAGTATTGCTAGTGTCCAACTCTGTGTGCCGCAGTTGAGAATGAGGATCACATGGGAGTCTGCACACAGGCCCTGCTCATCTATTCAGCAAAAACAAAACAAGAGTCACATGACACCTTAACTTATCACATAGATTGACTGCTTACCCTATCTGTATTGTTCCTAGCGCAATTTGTAGTGTGCAGTGTTGTTGATTTGAATAGTATAATTTTAAAACAGCCTGTGAAGTTTTTTGTTTTAATTTATTAAAGTAAGTTTAATTTAGTTAGACTCAAGGTCAATCGTTTACATCTCTCAGGAGTTGCAGCCATGTAGCTGTGTATAGTGCTCCCTGAAAAAAAGTGTTTTAATGTTGGCCTTACCTGTCCCTTTGGTGAGCTCCTTCTCCCCCCCACTTTCTCTGTCTTTGGTTTGGTCCTCCTGATCTGTGGTGGTCTCACTAGCAGCCTCCACATCCTCGCTCAGCTCTCCTGAAGGGGGAGGGAGACCGGAATATGTAAATCACCACACCATCAGAATTGGTGGAAGCACTTAAAGGGACGGCAGCAATTTTTTTTTTTTCTATAGGAGCTCGCAACAATTACATTTGCTGACACATAGTTGCAAGGCTAGCAGACAAAGAAGACAGAATCTGCTTTCTATTGCTGTAGTATCTGATAACACTAATATTTAGTCAGACTTGAATTATTAAATCAGTTGAATCATGAGGGAAGAGGAAAACAAATATTGATTCATAGAGGAAAGAATGTTTTTTTTATTCTTATTTAGTATGGATACAAAACTGCAAAAGGAAAAAAAAGACATGTTCTAGTAGATGGAAAAATAACTGCATCCTTCAAGAAATAGACATTTTATCACACACCATTCTCTCACACACATTTTACTGTCCCCTGCTGCAATCTGCTAAATTACTAACCAATACCAATAACCCACTTTCTCTTCTGTTATTCTACTATTAAAAAAATTATAAATATTTAAAACTTTCAGGCCAAAAATTCAATGTATTTTTATGCCAAGTCAAAGTCAGAAATCCCCTGTAACCATCTTAAAAGCATTAGCTCGATATATCAGGGCCATTTAGGAGCGTCAAAGTCCCAACAATGGATATCCAATAACTCCATTTGTAAGTAACACACAGAGGAAAAGATAGCAAAAACAGATAATAAAAAGCGCATCAATCATGTTTATTTCCCTCCAGTGCCCTGTGAACATCCCCTCTGCCTGTTAAGTTTGTTTAAAAGTAGAGAGACTTGCATGCAACAGCATTGATTTGACAACAGTAAACTAGGCCGCAGTCGATAGGCTTTATCAGTTATTACACAAGTCAGCTAATTCTCAGCAAATGTACTTAAATGCTCTTTTGAAAATGCTTTCATGCCTCGGTCTCTACTCTATGAGCTATTGATATATTGACAAAAGTATAACAGCTACTGAAATATCCTGGTCAAGTATTCAGCCCTGCAGTCATCGCGCATCTAGTTTGAGCTCACTACAGGAATACCATGAGCCAAAACCGCATTCATAACATTACTCTGTCTCTCATCACTCCCTGTTAATTCTCTCAATTAGTGAATGCTCCTGCTCATCAACAAACCTGCTTATTAAGGTCAGGGTCATAACTGAGATGTATCCTAAAACAAACAAACAAACAAAATCCACGGTAAATCTTCAGTTGCTTAAAAATTAATTGTTACAAGAAAATTACTGGAATAAGAAACATAACTTTTCACACAACTGTTTCACTGTTTAAAGAGGTTGTGCTGTAACAAAAAACAATAACAAAAAAGCAATACAATAATTGAATGGGAAACACATTTTACATTCCCAACCACAAACTAGCAAGCACATGCTGCTTACCAATACAGTTGTTGTAGGAAACAGCTGCCTGAGAGGATTCAGAAGTGTAAGGATTCTGGCTATCCATTGTTTAAATAAACATTTTTAAAGGCAAGGCTAACACATAGAATAGAAATAATTACATAATTTTTAAAAATTCTTTAAATGTAAAAAATCTAAATTCTATCTAGAACATTCCGGGCTGCTGAAAGAAACACCAATTGTTCTCTAAGAGTCCAAAATCTTGTGCAGGGTCGTTTAATTCCATCTACCTCATGTCTACATAAATATCCACGGCTGCATGAGAATTGGTTTGCTGTGCAGTTGCATAGGTGCTTAGATTACAAAATAATACCCAGGTAAATTTTTTTAACCTTTAAAATTGGGGCAATGTGTCATTTTCTGCTATGTGACACATGTAGTGAGACTAATTCTCCACCCACACATCAATACTTACTTTGTTCTCAAACATTACTGTGATAGGCAGCCTACATTTTAAAGCTATTTAGCTTCCGTGTACCCGCCCCCAAAATCGAGCACAAACACGTTACCTGCACATATGTGTACGCATACGTTTCTTCCCCCCCATCATGTTTTTTATTCTGCTTTATCGAGATGTTTAATCAACATGCATGACAATTTGAGCCTGCACAACACAGAACCCCATACATAATTTATACAGAAATGCAGACGTATGATTCCAGCAGCGCTTTCACATCTCTAAGCGGCAAATGGTTTTGCCCCTTTTCTTGTCTCATCTACAACCGCATTACAGAATGATTAAAGCTAGGTCGACTTTAATTAATGAAAGGTCACGAGTGGCCTAAGAGTAGGATGCAAATGGAAGAGACACTAAAACTGCAGCTGCAGATTAACTCTGGAAATAGATTAGGAGAAACACTCAAAGCTATGGCACTGGGCCATTTCTAACCCAAATCTGAAAGATGTAAAGGACAATAGCCTGAAGGTTGTCTTCTAATTAATTGTCTTCATTAACCATTCTAATACAATGATATGAAACAGTTCCATTAATCTAATCATGCAAGCTGAATAAGCCTATTGCCGACACAAAGATTAAACTCATCTGTTCTGAGCATATAAATTTCAGCCCTGCTCTGCCAGTCACTCAGTGGGGACAGTTCATGGGCTCTCTGTTTCAGCGTCTCCCAGACAGACACACACACACACACACACACACGTACCCCCCCACACACACGCACATCATTCAGGCGCTTTGCAGCCTTTCCCCATGAGTTTTTCTTCCTTGCCTGTGACTGCAAAGGCCTACTCAAACCCATAGGTGTCACTCTATACAAGCTGGGAGAGAGCAACTTGCTCGCACACATTAATGAGGTGCGGGGGGAAGGGGCCGAACAGCATCAGACAGAAACACATGGGGAAAGGAAAACGGGAAGAAATATGTGGAGATGACAAAAGCAGATGCTATGCAAAAGCTGTCCGGTGAAGATGAGACACTGAAAATGGAAAGATTACCTTCAGATGAGAGAGAGCAGTCTTCCTTTTCCCCCCGAAGAGCAGTGATTACACTAATGCTAATCAGACTGACAAGCACAAACGGCCTAATAAATAATTGATGGTAACCACTGCACTTTCCAGTATTCCTTCCCAGACTGTAGAGAAGAGCAGCAGCAAGTAATAATAGTCACTCTGGATATCTTTCACTGGGTCAGGCTCCTCCTCCGTCCGCGGCCTCAGCTGAATATACCGCTATGATGGTAACTGCCTTTTAAAAGTGCGGAACTGCAGTCCCACCTGAAAACGGCTCCCGTGGTTCTCAAACTATTTTCTGCTGCATATTCAGTTCTCAGACAACAACACTAATGCCTGCTGCCGTTTGACATGCATGTGCCCAGGATCACCCCTGTGAGGGATGAGTTGAACTTCTTCCTCTGCCGGGCTTCTGAGTTCTTGGAAGGAAGGTTGCGTTCTGCCTCCTTCTGGCTGTGGCTCTGTCCATAAGCCCTCATTACTCTCATTATCATTATCAAAGCTGCTGTCATCAGTTTTAGCCAGGTGTCACAGGGTTGTACAGTAAATCAGATAGGTGTGCGCCCCCCATGCTTTATCCCAGGGTGGACAGCTTCCTTTTCCATAGCGCTGTTCTGTCGGTTAAAAAGCAATCTTATTTCACACTTCAGAGACTCCATCTTTCTCCCCTACTTCGTCTTTTAAGCATCCCCCTCTGCCTCCCCCAACACCCAGTGCTCCCCTTCCATGTATTAAAGTTGGCCTGACTCTGGACTAGAGGGCGCAAAATGAAAGTGACAGGAGGGTACCATGGGACAATGAGACATAGGACCCATGCTGAGAGCTTTCATGCATTGTCCGCTCCTCATATCAGCACCTCTGCACTCCGTACACAGGACACTCCTCCCTCTTCTAAAGCAAAATAAACAGCAAAACCCTTCCAACTTTTAATACCCCCACCCCACCGACACTGTTAGAAGCTGTCTCCTCTCCTACACAAGGTGCACCTCATAAAACCTCAACTGAGAAAAACGTCCAAAAACAAAGACAAAATGTGTGTTTCTTATCAGTAACAATAATTGCCACTTGCATTACTTATTAACTAAAACTAAATTAAGAATGGACACACTGAATATATACATATATATTTGAAATGGCTGTCAAAACACTCAAACTGATAGAAAAATTGAAATCTAAGCAACAATACTTCCATCAAATTAAAGCACCCTGGTAATATCTCAGAAAATGAATGCACCGAATGTGAGGGAGCTTGGCTCATGCAAAATGAATGTCTATTTTGTCTCTGTGCTCCACTCACATATGCCCTCGCTCCCTGCTCTCCCACACAGTATCACGGTTTTTGAAAGGAAAGACGAGTAAGGCTACTTCGGTGCTGCTGGTCAGTTACGTGTTAGATTCCTGACCTGTCTATGGGGGACTCACTGGTCTCTCCCTGCTGGCCCTGCTCTGACCTCAGGATCCAAATGTGAATGAATACTTTGTGTCTCCAATGGGCTGAGGGCAGGAGGAACGAAAAGGGTGCAAGAGCAGCGGAGGAGAAGGTGCAGCGGGTGGAGGAGGGGTAAAGAGTTAAGGCAGCTAATAAGGAAAAAAAAAACTTTATAGAGCAAGTTAATCACAGACAGCTTTAGGAGCTGCAATGGAAGCGTGTCAGTAACCCCTCCTTATTTGAGCCATTGCTTCATCTTTGGTACATGCACATCACGCCGGCCTATAGGTCCTCATTCTGATTCCCCTTACATCTCAAAGTCAATATTGTTCCGTGTTATGGGAGATAAAAAAGATTTAAAAAGCACTCTCATTGCAGCTCATTTAACCATTTTCTATGCTCTTGGTACTTATTCAATTAAAAATATTTTCCCTAATGTGTTACCTCTTGGGAAACTAATTAGAAATACTTATTGCAGTAATGACATGTTTAGAAACATTACAAATAAAGTAAAGTGTGCTGCTCCAATTCTTTTGTCTTTGTGTTTTACTCGGGTGATAAAGGAGAGGAGGATCTAGGTTAATGTGGCTGCAGACGGGGACTGAGCATGCAAGGACTGCTCACTCTTCAGCTCCATTTGATACACACAACACATGTGCACACACACACACAGAACCCTGACTTTGTTAAATGTCTAAGATGATGGCGGCAAACTAACACATATTACATCCACAATGGAAGATGCAGGCTGTACTTTTCCCTTTTCCCTGATAGAATGGCAGGCTGAAAGCCTGGATAAGGGGCAAAAGCATCATTGGGCAATACTCTTTTATCTACTCTGCCTGAGGGACATTGTCCTGCACAAAGAGTCACTCTGCCTCTTTAGTTACTCGGTACAGAAAGCCATCCCCCTATACCCCTTATTCTGCACCCCCCGTCTCACCATGCATTTATGCTTATCGTCTTCCACTTCTGCCTGCTTTTAAATCAACCTCTTTTTGTTAATGCGCCTTTCTTTCTTCATTTTCCTCGAGCTCAAACTACAATCCCCTTACTTTGTTTGTGACTATTCAAAGGAGCCAAGCAGTTCATGGGCAGGGGGATAGATGAAAAAAAAAAAAAAAAGGCATCACCGCTGTCATGAAGGGCAATCACATCAACTCTGAAATATTCACCAGTGGCTTGGAAAATGCGATGGTACAGTTATGACAGGCGAACACTCTAGCCTCCGTCGCCCCCCACCCGACTCCTGACTCAGCCCCCACCACGCCGGCCCCTCTCTCCATCAGGGCGGAAGCACGGTGGACATTCTGAATATGTATAACCCGGAAAATGTATTGATTTTTCATTTGGCGAAGAGGGACACACAAAAATCACATAACCTGAAACTGTCACAGCTCTTCTGTTCATAGCTCATCTCTCCTGATGTTTGGCTTTTGCCACAAAATCTCTTTAATTACCAGGTATAGTAAGCTTCAGAGCCTTTCTCCACAGAGACTATGCCACATACAGCCTGCTGGGCTTAACAAGACAGCCCACATCTATTATATATGACATACACCCAGCAGCTTTTGTTTCATATCTAACTAATAAGTGCACTGAATGTGACTATACCCACAATTTTTTTTTTTACCATAAAAAGATATAGTGCAAAAAGCTTTCTTGAGGGAAGCCTTGAAAATAACAAAATGCAGCATGACACATTAAAAAGGCCTTTTCATATGAAAAGGTAATCCTGAATGGTCCGAGCACTTATTTCATGGGCTTTTCTGAAGCCCCACTGCTTAACATGAATTTCTCCCATTAATCCAAGTTTTTTCAGGTAGCAGGCAGGTCCCCCTATGTTTCACTGAGTGTGCACACTTGTGTATATCTGTGTCCATTAACAGGTACTTATCTGTTTATCTCTCCTTTTAGGCACTGCAGACCAGTACAGTGAACTGTCTGAAAAAGATCTCTGTCTGTCGATTTATCGAATGTACCATTTGCATATCTTTGTAGTGCTTCCATCTGCCTGTGGACCGTTCTGTGGTGGTATTAGCTCAGAAAATCAATGTTGCCATGGCGGGATGTATGCAGCCCCTACCTCTGCGCGTGCTTAGAGTCCGGCTTATAGCTCCCACATGAGTCCTATTTACATGAGTCCTGCTGGTACAAGACCCCACACCCCACTCCTTTCAGTTCTTCAAATCTTTGTAAACTTAAAGTACACAAACATATTTCTCAGCTTGCCTCCCAAGAGTAGGCGGGTTTGCCATCCTCCTCTGTGGTCATATTGCCTCCCCGTTTCCATCCAAAGCCCTGAGCTTGACCGTCTGTTTGTTTATGAAAGCGTACGCAGAGATAAAACAGAATCCAACAAGGTTATGAATACCAATTTTGCTAATCAATTTTATTTCAAATCTAAAATGTAGGGTAGCATTGATGCGTGTTAGCTCTCAAAAGGTCGAGCGGCTTGCCGAGTTCAGATGTTATATGTTAGTAGAAAGGAAAGGTGGAGAAAGGTGTGATGTGTTTCATTTTATTTATTCATTTATTACACTTATTTCTGTTTGTTACATCATGCCGCTATACATTTATGGATGGAGAAAGCACATGAGGATACCTTAGTGTTGATATAAATTTTTCTTGCAGAGACTGTAGTGGATGTGGAGGGAAACTTTTCTTCTCGTTTGCAACTGGCTGGTTACTCATAGCTAATTGCCAAAGAAATCCAATGATTACACTGCAGAGGCACTTTAAAACATCCTGAGAGAGCAACCACATATTGGGCAAAGGGAAAAAAATAAAAGCTCACTCCACCTCCATCTATTCAATTTCTAACACAAATCAAACATAGGAAGCTTTCTTTTACCATTTGTCTTTCTTTCTGCCCCTCTTTGCATAGACCATCCATTACTTTCACATGAAATATGAAAAGGCAATATCCTCTCTGTGTTTGTACTGAAGCGTAATGCGATTGTGTTGTCATTTATAGGAAATAATCACAAACCTCTCTTTCATTTTCCAGTTCAAATAACCATGAAAAATTAGCCTTCAATGTCAGGGAGGACAACAAAGGGATGCACACAGACTATTGCTCCACCACTGCGCTTGACATTTCGCCTTAATAGGAAAACGGCTGGTTGTTTCTATCTTTCTTTTCCACCCCAATCTTTTTCTTCGGCTAACCTCTTTTTTTTTTACCTAATTAAAAAGTTCTGCACTCAGATCTTTGCAAATCTTTGCTGTGTCTTTATTCACCATGGCGGGTCGGTGTGCAAGAGGAACAAAAAATTGGAAGGTTAGAAAACTCTGGTCCTACACACAGAGTGCCCCCTGCTCATTAGCACCCCTTCCCCTGTCCGTTAATGGCCAGTGCAGAGGAGCCACTAAGGGGCCCAGGTCGCTGTGACTACTGTCCAGCAGCCTGATAAATAAATAATTCAAGTGCTATCAGACTCTCTGGCAGCAGAGCAGTCCCAAAAACACACACTCAGAACACTGCTTGTAAAGGCCTTCCTAACTGATCAGCATTTAGCCCTTACAAACGATGTACAACTAGAGATATATGCAAGATCCAACACAATTAGCCTGAGCTATCGTCTGAGGATCCTTTTAATTCAGAAAATCTTTATTTTCACTCTCAGCAGCAAAGTAATAGTAACTACCTTGTATGCTGCTATCAATAAGTGTGTAACAGGCAGACTGCCTTTCGCTTTAAATAAACACAAGGCATTTTTCAGTGCACTTATAGAAAATGCAATTAAACTAATTGAATTTAAGAAAACATCACAATCCAAAAAGACTGATAAAAAAAAAATCAAACTTTCAAACCTTCAAATCCACAGAGACTCCTGGTATACTTGTGAAGTTAAAGGAAACAACAGCAACACTGATCATGCACCAATCAGGCTTAACCTTGTGATCACTTAGTGATTAACAAGGGCCACATTCTGATGGTCACAGTAGGTAAAAAACCGTAGATCTTGTAGGGGGTTTACAGTCTGCTGGCACCAGGATGTACTTATAGGAAGAAGCCAATCCAGTGCAGGCAAAGCGATGCCTTGGATTGGATGCTATTTTGGATCAACTATTAGGCAACTGTTCATAATGTTATACAAAATCGGTGCATAGGTTCATCACAACTAAAAGTCCACTGAGATACAGTATTTTGCCCTTGATCCTTTGGCAAAGGCTTAGGGCAGGTGAACAAAAAAAACATCTCATGTGATTAGCATCTTTTTTATTTATTTGTAGTAATTTACTTTCACATAATTGTGCCTGAGTCGTTTACTTCTTTAATTATACAAATATCTTTAAGTTTTATTTGCAAAGCATAGGGTACAATTAGAGGCTGGAATGTTAGACATGAAGATGCTGGAATGCAGTGCCTAATAAAGAGTTATTTGAATGTCAAAAATATCAGGCACTTGACATTAAAAACAAGTACAGATTAAATGACTTCCTTTACAACTGCTGTTGACTATTGCTGATTATTAGTGGATTAATTAACCTATAAGAAAATGCTATAAAGTTTAAACAGGTGTGATTGAATGCAAGCAAATTTTGCTTTGCTGTAAGACTGAGAAAGTGAGCCGAAACCTCCTACAGGGAAGGAACTATGCTGCCCGCTGTGCTGCTCTCCAGAGAAGGAGCCTTGGAGTGATTACAGTCAAACATTGCTACTCAGTTAACTTTGGCTCAGCCACAAGAGAGGGAGAAGACAAGACAAGAAAGAGAGAAAGGAAGAAAGAGAGACAGAAGGGAAGGAAAGAAAGAAGGAAAAGAAGGAAGGAAGAAAGCAAGGAAAGGGAAAAGGAAGGAAAGACAGAAAGAAAGGAGGAAAGAAGAAAGAAAGAAAAGAAAGATGACATCACACAAAATCAAAATCTCTTAGAAATAAAAAAGAAACAAAGTGACTTGTAGTGTCTCATACTGCTCATGTGTCTTTTACCCAGTACTAAAAGAGAAAAACCTCAATCACTGAGGTCAAATTATAATTTTTTTTCTTTTTGGGTTTTAAGGCTGTCTGATGTCCAAAAGCTTTAACACACCCTTACCTTGACAAAAAAAAGTTTTTAAAAAATACAGCCAAGAACAGCTCTGTAGGGGAGCAGAAATTAGAGAGACAGTTCACATGTCCTTGGATTCTGAAGTAGAGGCCAATTAAATGGCTTTGCAGCATCCAATTTGTGCTGAGTGAACAGGTATGAATGTTGGGGTGGGGGCTTCATGGCAGCGGGCATAAAGAGGACAGAGCAGAGCGCACTCTCAGAAAGGTACCAGCTAACTCTACTGTCAGTGGATTTCTGAGTCTTGCATATTCGCAGGACGATAGGATGATACAACGCAACATTATTTAATGTAACTTTAACTTTCACAGAGAACCATTGGTGTTTTGAGCATCATAAGTACTCACAGGACACCAGCTCTTCCAGTACAGCCTCTCCTCTGTTTAATGCTGACTGAGCACAGACTTATGGAAATAAGTGGGTCTGGGTGGTGAGGTTCATACCCTCTCAGAAGCATGGTCAGGGAATTAACAGTCTCTCCCCTACAGAGACCTGGCCTCCTGCTAAATTGGTATCATGTTTTACCACATCTTGCATTTTTATTGTATATGCATGCTGTTGTTAGTGTTGCTGTTATAGTTATTTTTAATATAATAGGAGCTCTTATTGTCTTTGCTGCGGAAGACTCTTCTCACTCATTAGCCAAAAGTTTGAGAGCTGGGGTGAGAGCCCAGTAAGGTACAAATTTAATTATTTATCTCGCTGGTTGGCATTTTGTTGCAACTATAAGGCCTAAAGGCAGGACCTCTAACTAGCAAAGGGCTGTCTCTGGAGAACTGCTGGAGTAAACAATTGAGAAAATGTTATGCCAGGGGTGTCAGTTACCAGGAGAAAGCAAACACTAATCACTAAACTAATCATTAAAACACCCTGCCTACGATAATATGGCTCTCTGTGGATTTGTGGTTCCTCCCCTGTGTACTGATCCAACATCCTAAAGCTCCATCATGCCCTCAGCCTCAGTCCTGGCTCTTGCTCATGAATAGGCACCAATACAGATCCCTCCTCTTCATTCAGCCATGGTCTCTGTTGGCTCAAGACAGGACCGGTGGCCTCTTGAGAAGGCTGTGATGAGAATTCATTTCTACCCATTATGTGCTCTTGTCCACTGCCTGAGTTCATCAGTTCAGTGCAACCAAGTCAATGAAAGGGTCTGTAATGAAGCAATCAGATGCAGCCTGGTTTTCTGGGCCCAGCACTCCATTCTTGGGTACCAGACCCCATCTCCCAGTGCAGAGCATGGGGCTGGGGTGGAGGGGGGTGGGCTCCAGCAAAGGAAGAGTGGACTCAAACTGCACAGACATTAATTCAAAACCTTATCTTTCATAGACTGGAGGATAAGCTGCTCTAACATGTGTTTCACACCAGGTCTTCTGGTTCCTGCAGTTTCAGAGAATCAGTTTGTGAAAGATCCGTTAGTTTATTGAAGCTAACCCCGTAAGTGAGGAATGGTTGTGTCACACTGTGTAATGTGCAGCTGGCAGGACCTGTTATTTCTTTTACATACACTTTTTTGGGTCAATTGGGAGTGCCTGCCTTCACTTCTTCAATTTTTCTAAACTTGTGGAAAATAAGAGGAGTTTCAATTTAATCTGTGTTAAGTCCTAATTTGTGACTCAAAGTACTAGCACATTTAAAGAAATTAGGATTGTGCGAGAAAGTGCAACATTTCTTGCCAGTCGTTTCAGAAAGGGAAATGGACATTTTAAGCACAAAGTAAAATATTTCGAGCTTTTAGTTTTTGCCATTTTAATCATTATGGCTTGCAGATAATACCCCACCCCCCACCCCCTGGGAAAAAATTCAGTTTCTTGGAAAATTTCAATATCACATTAGACCAATCAAAAAAAATAATGCCTTAAACACAAATTTCAGACTTCTGAAAAGTATGTACATTTCTATTCACTCAGTACTTAATTGGGCCTCCTCTTGCATGAATCTACAGATCAATGTGCCATGGCATGGAGATGATCAGCCTGTAGCACTGCATAAGTGTAATCAAAGCCCAGATAGCTGGAGTCAGGTCATCTATCTTGTTGGTTCTGGTGTCTCTCATCTTCCTCTTAGCAGCCCATATATTTTCTATGGGGTTCAGGTCAGGGGAATTTGTTGGCCATCAAGAACAGGAACACCATGGTCACTGAACCAGCTTTTGATACCTTTGGCAGTGGGGACAGGTGTCATGTCCTGATGGAAAATAAAATCAGCATCTACATACAGATCGTCAGCAGAGGGAATGGAGTTTGCTTGACAATTCTTTCAAGACTGCAGTTCTCCCTGTTGTTGCATCTTTTTCTACCACACTTCTTCCTTCCACTCAATGTTCTGTTTAGGTACTGCTTGGTAATAGAACTCTGAACAGCCAGCTTCTTCAGCAATGACCTTCTGTGACTTACCCTCCTTGTGAAGGGTGTCGATGACGTTATCTTAACATCTGTCAAGTCAGCTTTCTTCCTCATGATTGTGCAGCCAACAGACTCAGAGTGAGAGATCATTTAAAGGCTCAGGAAACTTAGGAAGTGTTTTGAGTTAATTAGCTGATAAGGGTGTGACACCATGAGTTTCCAATAATTACCTTTTCACAGTATTCTAATTTTCTGAGACACTGAATTTCGGGTTCACAAGTCATAGTCCTCAAAATTACAATAAACAAAGGCTTGGAATATATGATTCTATAAAACATATGAGTTTCACTTTCTGAGATGACTGGCAAAAAATATTGCACTTTTATACAATATTCAGTTTTTCTGGATAGACTAGTATATAGGTATCTTCAAGGTTTGTTTTAATCAGGGTTCAGCAATAGGGCACCAAGCCAAAATACATAACATACACAATAAAGTCTGACAACACCAAATATGCTCAAACATCACTATGGTATTTAAAGAATGTACTAGATTATCCTTCTCTACATTCTTCCATTAAAGTTTACTTCTTCATTCACTTTCCTAGCTTTAGCCAAAAGACCCCACAGCTGGATTCTACCTGACAAGAACTCCTTAACAAGCAGCAGTCATTAACCTCAGGAGCAGGCAGCTGCCATGTGATGTAGTGCTCTCGGCCTGCTGCAGAAGGGCCCTATTGATCCCAGACATACTTGGTGCCTTCCTGGATGTTTATAATCAATATGCAAATGGCCAGCTGCATTGATTCGATATTAATTTTCAATTAGGGAATTCTCGTGGGGTCCTTAGGGGTCAATACAGAACCATTCAAAGGGAAGGCTTGAGCAAGTTGCAGGCATTGACGTTCCTCCACCCTAGACAACTTACTTACTGTTTATTTAGCCTGCCGTGTTGTAAGTCCCGATTAAGGCTTCAGATAATGGCCAGAGAGACAGATGAACCTTTCTGCACTTGTGCAACACCCATTAGATAAACTGGATTTTGGTCTGAAGGGCTTGTCCAAACTAATAAGTCATCATTTCACACATTGTGTAGTTTCCTGTTCTGTTAAATCAGTGGAGGCAGGAACAGTGACAGTATAAAAAACAAACAAACCTTTCCATATTTTTATAAGACTTTCACCACTAAGAGATAAATTGATGAGCACATGTTTATGAGCAAGCATACAACAAATTGTACATTTGAGAGCTGCTCATCAAGTTATTTAGAGCGTGTAAATAGGTACAAGAAAACAGCAAACATCAGATCTTTTTTATTGACTTATCTTTAATTAGTTTTCAAAGTCGGGTCACCAGCAGAGCAAGAATTGCCACAGTTGTAGCACTGTTTGACCAAGCTGATGGATCAAGCTATGAGATCCAAATTGTATTTTATCTATGTCATATAAATGAAATGAGCAAACACAATGAGGGTGACTAAGGTTTTTGCTATCTGACAGCAGGGTGGCATTTGAAACTTTGCTCATCAGCTGAAAGTTTCAGATAAAGTCAAATAAAACTAGAAAAATGTATAGTCTGACATGAAGAAGAGGATCTAACCACAACTGTATAACTTCAGCTTCAAATTTCAAAGACACATTTGAGATGAATGGGATTTGGTCGGACAATGAGTTTGACTAATTTTATTATTGCATTCCTCAGTTAGCAGATCAGTTAGCATGACTTTAACACATTGTTAAGGAGGTCTCCATTCAGAAAACAATTCTAATTTGGCTGATAACCCTCAGTATTGTTTAACATTTTGCTTTAAACGCTGTGAACACTCTGGGAAAGATTACAGCTTTACAGCCATGCTAACTCAGAGCAGACTAAGGAGTGAGCATGTGAAAATTGCCAAGAGTGTAACAGAGATAACCTGGTTGGACTATTTGCTGGGCTCTTCTGAAGATGCACCGCCTGAGGTAATTGGTTTAGGGATAACATTAATTACCACATTCCTCATTAATGGATGAAGCCTTTATTGGTTCCATTGATCAGCTGGACCTGTTAGCCATCATCCTTAGCAATGGTGGATGTAACAAGCTTACATATTGGCATATCAATTAATGCAATCAATTCCTGTCTAGCAGTTACAATGTATCCTACTCGCTTCTCTTTTACCATACCCACTTACAATCTAAACTAGCTTCCCTCTATCATGGGGTCTGGAATACAGGTTTAAATCAAACAAAAGTTTTGTTGGGGAAAAAAAAAATATTTAGTTGAATTATTTAATACAACCAACAATTAAAACTTTATGTAAAGGTTATGTTCAAAAAAATTAACTTTAATTACTGGAATTTATCAATCCCAGATGAAGAAAAGGAAATCAGCTTGTTATGTGAATTATAACGGGTTCAAATGAGAATATATGAACATTGCCTCCATGGGTTCAGTGTCCCGTTGTATAAGTCTTTGACTTAAAGACAAGTCTTAAGGTGAAAGCCGACTATTTTTCTAAGATCAGTGTGCCTTTTAAGAAGGCACAGATTACAACTTGGAATCCTTCCTCTGTCATCCATGCTCAAAAAGGGGTGACAGACTTCCAACACTAGGCTGTGGTTGCCTGGTATTACGTGGTGAAGTGGGTAGAACATCAGCAATGAATGAAGGAGTCGGGTGAGATAACTGAAAGCACACCATGACAAAGTGGAGGGATTTACTGTTGGGCCCGCAGCACTTCATTTGCCTAATAACAGATCATTCTATAAGAAAGTGGCTGCTCGGAGGGGGGGATATCAACCAACGAGGATGTCTCACTCGCAAAAATCCTATTTGAAGACAACACCTTCTGAGCGCTCATCCTCCTCCACGCCTAAGACGATCCACGCGCATGACAGGGCCCATTAATATGACGCCCATGTAACCTTGCTCTTTCTGCCTCTCTTTTCCAACAGGAACAAAACCGATAGCCAGAGAGGAGGGGCATTATGTTATGACTGAGCATGTAACAGGAGGGGTGGTGTTCATTTTAAAAAGATGTCTAAAATATCCTCCTCTAAGACACCTGGAGCCACCTCTTCAAAAGTAGGAGAGTGTAAGAAGACGAACAACAACAACAAAAAGAGTTCTTCATTTACCAATATCCCATTAATGCATCCCATTAATTAATGTTTTAGGCAGGTTTTTAGTTCCCTTACGCCTTAGTTGTGTTTCCTTAGCTCCAAAACAACCTGCATTGCACTCTGCATAAACACCACACACAGGCCTCACACATAGGCCCCTTAAATCCACTAGGGAAATGCTACAGATTCATTCTTATGTGTCTGCAAGATAAGTAAATATAGATATAGGGAAGATGATGACAAAGAGCTATTATCCGCAACTACGCCCACTGAGCTGTAACACAAACACATTCCATGATTATTTCTTTAAATACACCATGTGGAAAAAAAGAAAATCTGCCTGTGGAGTTCACTGGGAGCAGCACAGAGAAAACAGATTCATCGGACAGTGTTAAATGTCGAGGGGGGGGCCAGATGAACAGGCAGTCAGACGGACAGCTCTTTCTTACTCTGTGTGGGACCTCCTGTATGCCCCTGTCCCCCGAGCGGCACACAAGTGGGCTGAGCAATTAACAATTTCATGCTGATTGCCTGAAGCGTGTTTTGCTATGCCATAAAGATAATAGCATGAAGGGTGTAGCGGCAGGCCCCCCAATCCCTCTCCTCTGGTGTTCCTCTATTGCTTCCATCTCTCAATTCTCTCCTGTGTAATTCACATGTTGAAATGGTGCACTGCCTGCTTGCTTTATTAAAGACCGTCTCCCTGCTTAGAGGGCGCGTTTAAGAAAAAAAAATATATAAAGATGACTCCCTGAAGAGTAAACAGGGATGATTATTAAAGGGAAGGAGAAACTAGAGTCTTGGTCTCCCACTGGCTTCTTGATTTGAAAGTCTAATTTGGCAACTGCACACAACAGGCGAGCAGGTATACAAAACAAACCGGTTCCATTTTGAAGCATGCTCGCCTTGGATTCTGGTGACAGCCGTCTTCTTCTTTCTCTACCTCAACATGGCATGACAGCAATCCACTTTGACCATGGAGCTTACCACTGTGCAACAGGAATATCTGTGAACCAGCCAGTAAACCTGTGACTCGTGTTCAGAACAGACAATATCAAAGAGTCTCAGAGGAGGGAAAGAACATGAGACATAAGCAGTTGTCGGAAGCAGGAGAAGTGATTTTGACTCTGAACAGAAATACAGGCTGCATCCTGAGTAGCCTTAGGCCTTAAGAAAATGTAGGCTTTATAATAATGAATAATAGTGGATCTCAGTGACTTTTAGGTTCTCATTTTTTACGTGCTCCAAAGAAATGAACACAATTTTTAAAGAATAATTCCTCTGAATTAAGTAGGATGGGTATTTTAAAGATTAGCTATTTAGATCATTTTGGCCTTTGTGAACGTAAGCAAAAGACAGGAAGGTTCAGCTGTGTTCTCAAAATTCTCATCCATTTAGTGTAATATAGAGACTTTGGTTTCTTTCCTTCAGAGACTTTATGTACACTCATGGAACTAGAAGCATTATAGAAAATATTAAAGAGGGGGGAAAATAAAAAACCCCCCCAAGCATCTTGGTAAATAACAGCATTAAGTGTACTCGTCTCTGGAAGCCACATTATTGACAAACTACCTCAGGGATTAATGCTGACATAATTTGGAAACATACCCCAAAGACATGAGGGGTAGCTGTAGACAATAGGTTGCAGCAGCAGTCCCTTCTGCCCCTCTGGCCTGTCCTCATTGACCCCCACCTCCTCACCTCCCAGGCTTCTGGTTGGCTTTCCACCCCCTGGCTGAGTGTGAAAGTCCAGCTGGCACATTGACAGTCTCTGCACCTCAAATGAACAAACTGGAGCTGCATTAAAGCCCCCATATTGTTTATAATGAGCTCCTTCCAAATGTGCATTCTGAAGGAGCAAACACACAGACTCACTTGCCTACCACACAATAAGAAGAAACATGTTTTTGTGTTCATTTATAAGACATAATGTCACCCCCAACACCCACCCACCTCCACACAACAACACACATGCACAGACTTATAAATTGCAGTCACATCCCCCTGCTAGAAGGGGATGATAATTGCGGACGGCCAATAAATTACTGCTGCCTCCACATCAATTATAAGCATCACGTCTGGCAATGAGGAAAATGAGATCTTGTGACAAATTTCATGAGGCTTGGCTGCCCAGCAGCCTTTCTTAACATGCTACAGATAGCAATCCCTTATCTAGCCCCTGTAATGGGGAGCTACGGATAGAGAGATGGAGCTGCAGCCATTTAATTAAAAAGCTTGGGGTAGGGGGTGGAGAGGTGTAATTCATCGAAAAAGCACAGGAAGGAGACAAAGCCTTTGTCTGCAATACATATTTTGCTCAGCATTGTTGTTCATCACAAACAAAGTTTGGATAACCTCTGAAAACTGAATATTTTCTCAGTCCTTGTGTACATTTCTTACTATTTTTTCCCCTTTTGCTTCCTCGTTTTTAATGTTCCCCATGGGTTTTTTTGTTTTGTTTTGTTTTTACTTCTTTTTAGAAACGGATGACTGCAGTGGACAGACAATGGCATTGAATGAAATGGCCCCTGCACCTAATTGTATTCCCACCTGGGAAAGCCAGACAAGGGCGGAGGTTTCAGGAGCACAGCAATGAGGATTTATGGCAGAAGGGGAGACGGCAAAATAAAACACCGAAAGGGATGGCCCTTAAATCTCATTCCCAGTGCAATATTCATTGTAGTTGCAATCGGGTGTGCTGATAGAGCGCCGGGGAAAAAAAATGGCCGCATGTGTTCAAATTATGGCTATACTCTCTACTAATATTTAACATCATTAGAAAATCATTAGAAAACCATCATAAAACCTGGGATTATGACCAGAGCATTAAACACAATGATTATTCAGTGTGTTCCTTCCCCGCTTCGCCTTGGAAATGAGATTTGTGCCGCAATGGCAATGTAGGGGAAACGTATGAATATTTTTCATAATTACGGTAACATTTGAAAAACATTGGCTTGCGTGAATTACTATACCATTATAAAGTCATGTTTGTCTGCCCAAAAGCAAAGCTTTCAATGAGGCTTTGCATGGGATATCATTAAAGCAGTTGCATAGGGGGCTCAGTAATACCAATATATTAGCAACATTTAACCTTCCAAAGCTTATGCAGTTAGATGGCAGCAGATGCTCGAAAACAGTGCTCGAGGAATATTTATGGGGTTTTTATGATTTACATATTTTAGTTTTCTTTATGTTCATCACTACGATGTGATTGCAGTTTTAAAGGTAGTGGATGTTAAAAGACAGGCTGCATTCACAGCAGGATAGATTCAAAGCAGGGAAGAATCTTCAAATAATAGATTTTTTAAGATAAACATCTGAAAAGTGGAAGAAATATTGCATTTAGGCTTTAAATGCAGCAAACAGGAGTTTACATATCTTTGACCGTATGTTGAGGAAAAAAGAGACCCAATACAGTTGAGTCTTTAGTTTTTGGGATTTCTCGGCAGCCCCATTATCAACAGCAGCCATCAGCACAAAGATAAAAGATCCTAATGGAGCTGGCCCTAGTAGAGATGAAAGGTGCAGAGATGGCACACTGTTATGAATCTCTAATGCAGCCTATGTTTCGAAGGTAATGACTGACTCTCAGGCCTCTTACACAGGCATACCTGCTTAGGGCACAGACAATAAAGGTTGCCTCTTTCTTGTCGGTGAGTTGTAACACAGAGGAGCCTTTCCCTCTGAGGAACTGTGCAAAAATCCACTCTGGAATATTTTTTTCAGTTACACACATTCCTGGGTTTACTCTAATTTATCTAAGGAATTGGTTCAAAACAGAAACCGAATTCGTCTACAAATGCATACACCTCGTTGAATGAATAACAGCCGTCAGGACTACACCTTGAAATGGCAGATGGCAGTATTGGGTGAACATGCAATCCTTTTAATCCCAGAGCCTTTTCTAAACACTAACAGCTAAACTGCGCTCATTTTACTTCAAGTGAAGCCCATAAACATATTCTTTTTGGGTCAGCATGAGCAGGAGGCTAATGTAAGAGCAATCTCTTGTCAAGCTTTTCAGACTAATTGAACTGACACTTATGAGAACCAATCTTTTTTTAAATGCATTAGTTGGCAGATATTCTGTCTTTTGTCCCTTCAAAGTTTGCCAGGAGGAAAAAAACCATGCCCTTTGAACAACACAGAGAGGTGAAAATACATGGTGAGAGGAGTCTTTTCTCCAGTCTCTTTCACAGAACCTAATGGATTGTGAGCACTTAATGCATTAATCAATCAATATCTCTCACTGTACATCAGTAGCGTGACTAAGTTATGAATGACCTTTGCAACAAGAAAAGGACACTTAAATGCACACAAGATTGCTCCTTGGTTAGTGACTTGAGCCCAGTTTTACCATGCATGATTACACTTTCGTAAGTCACAGAGCCGTTAACAGTCCACTCAATACACCGAGGTGTGTTGTTATATTTTTTTGAACAAAAATTTGCTTGTGATAGACCGCAATTTAGAGGCATCTTTAAAAATATGCTTCCTTTCATACACAAATTTATCCAGTTCTATACTCAGCAGCTGCTTTATTATTTACACAACACAATACCTACCAAGTAGGTATTCTTTTTACAGCTCCTTTGTGGCATCCATATAGCAAATTTGCACATCCAAGATATGATTCTCCAGTCCCTATACATCCCAAAGAGGCACTTCTGGACTGAGATATGGTGTCATGTTCAAGAAACCAGATTTAGATGACTTGCGCCTTGTGACATGGTACATTATCCTGCTGGAATTAGCCATCAGAAGATGGGAACCCTGTGGTTGCAGAAGGGTGGGGAGTGGTCAGCAGCAATGTTCAGATAGGTTGTGCCATTTTAATTACGATCACTTGGTACTAATGGGCCCAAGAAAATATTCCCTACAGCAATACACCACCATTACCAGCCTGAGCTGTTTGTACCAGTCAAGATGGATCCATGCTTTACATCAAATTTTAACCCTATCATATGACTGCTGCCACTGAAATCCAGACCCAGGGGACCAGGCAGTATTGATTATTGAGAAATATTGGGAAGCCGAATTGCAGTTTTCTGTTCTTTGCTGATACAAGTGGTAGTCAGTGTGATCTAGAGCAGTGGCTCGTCTGTTTCAATTTTCCATGTTGGTGCTGACTTCCTCTCATGTGATGGGCTAATTGTCTTGACAGGCAGTTGGGCAGGCGTACCTAACAAAGTTGCTGGTGAGAATATAGCTACATTTTCCATCACAGAAGATCTACAAATGAAATTCTACTTTATGAACTATTATCTAGTACTAAGAGAAGGCTTAATTACTTGTGAAGAAATTATCATGGAGGGTGAGTGCTTCTCTTTGTTGAATGGCTCATATAATTCAAATATGGCTCCTATCTTCAGATAGAAAAAAAAAAACACAATAAGAAAGGATAAATTGTCGTTAAGAGGTGACTTGTACCTCAATGGTTACACATGTCAAGTACTTTTCAATAGTGCACCAATTTGGAGGGTTGTTAAATTATTAGTGATTTCAATTTATGGCTATTTTGCCTCAAGGGTGGAGCGACATATGACCAAAAAAAACAACAAAGAACTTTGTACTCTCATTATATTCTACTTTCTACCTTCTGAAAAGCTTGCTATAAAAATAATCTAAGTAAATATCTAAATCATTAGAAAGATGACATGTAAATGATTCCCCTCACTACCTATTTACGACAGTAGAGCAGAGAGAAAAAAAAAATTGGATAGAATGAACTGTAGAGGATAACGATGATGGCGCAGGAAGGAATGGAGGTTTGGGGTGGATTATGATAAAGTGGAGGAGCAGGGGGGTACGTTTTTTGCCCGGTCCTCACTCTGAGTACCAGAGCATGGAGGTGAAGCGAGACAAAGTGGAACAGACAGGAACTGACTGCAGAGTCAGAAAAAAAAGAAGATCCCAGAACAAGAGCACAAACTGATGCTATTGTGGCCAATGAACAAAGGCCTTAAAAAAGTGACTGCATAGGGCCCTTAAACAAAGTCGCTATTGCCATTCACTCTCCCTCGTCTAATTAGATTCTTTTGGCCAGTTTAACATGACAAAAACCAGCCCATTTTTCTTAATTCTGGCTGCCGTCCTGGCCCCTGTATCACCTTTAATCGAGTAAAGCCTCAGAGTGCAGGCTCGTATGTTAGACTGACAGCGACTTGTGACATGGATTCAGACACTTTCGCTGTGTTCTCTGTTCAACATTTCACACACAAATATGTGCCCCATCTCAGCTTTCCCAACTGCTTGAAATATTCACCATATGCATGATAAGGGCTCATTTCCCAAGAAACCCTCACTCAGCCAGGAACTGCTTTACAGGTTTGACCAACCTGGACTAGAAAGAAAATATCTTCAAGAATACTTAAAATTTTCAAGATTTCACATCACATTGCAAATAAAACTTTGGGTTTTTTTTTCTGACTCAAGCAACATCTGTTTTCAACGGTTAACAGAAAACATGGTCTGTTTTTAAACAGTCACTAAATGTTAACAAAACTGATTCAGAGAAGAAAAATGTAGGTAAAAGCAAAAGATTTTAATCCTGCAGCTCTATGGTTCTTGTACTGTAGATGGTTTGTGGTATTACAACGATCTTCTATTAGTAACAAAAAACATGGTGAATTATTCATCAACCAAAGCCTATTAGCATAGGAAAATAAAACTAAAAGTGAAAATATTTTTCTTGTCCTTATTTTATCAGACAAATCATGATTAGTCAATCTAGAATAATTACTGAGCTCAACATAATTTTAATATAACAACATTTTTTTTTTTAAAACACTATTTGATTTAAGCACATTCTAATAATAAAAAAGGCCTCCTCCCCATAACGGTCACTGTGCTGCCGAATTTACTTGATGCATCCTGCTTCATGCTTACTGGGCAGCAGGTATGAAGGTTGACATTTGCTTGCTTTTTAGATTATGGGTCAATAGAGCTTAATGTTTCAAATGAATAAATATACAGAGAACAGTTAAAAGCAATGCGTACATCAACAATAAATTGAAGAATGAGAACCTTTTTTATTCTAAGGTCCTTATGTTTTGTCTGTGATGTCAACAGAAAGAAATCCTTTCCAACTATAGAAAGTTAGAAAGGATTTCCAGCTTTTTATAGTTGGAACTTTTTATAGTTCTCCGTAGTTGATTCTTTGTTCCGACTACGAACAAAGAATCGTTTTGCTGAATATCCTGTGTTGCTTCTCAAACCAGAGAAATCTACAAAGCTAAATGTGAGTAAATTATGTACATATTCTTTAATAATCATGTCTACTTGGAAAGTTTATTTCTTTAAAAAAACTCTTCTGACAATACATACAAAATAACATGAAAATTTGTTTGAGACAAACTAATATTTGATTGTTTGAAACATTTTCATTGCCCTCAAATTCTTTCTGAAGTCCAGGTGTGCACTTAGACTGTAAATGACAGGCTTCATTTACCTGCCCAGGTTAAATCTCATTAATCCCAAATGCTTATCCAAGACATTCTGCATCTCTGAGCTTAAAGCTCAGACAAACACAAACAGTGATATCAGGCGGACCAAAAGGAACATGGATAATGTCCCATCTGAGTCTTGGATCATCTTTTGAAAAGCAGGCAGTTACATCTTCTGTGTTGTTGAAATCATGAACAAATCTTTAAAAAAACTTTGCTTTAATTGAATAATTAATGACTGCTAAGTCTTGTTTAAGACAAGATGGCTGTGTTTATAATCCAAAAGCAAGCTTCTGAAAGCCTTAGATCTGAAAGTGCTGTGTGATCAGTGGCATCCTCCTGTGGCGTCACAACCGAACCTGGTGTGAAACTGTTTGTTTGCTGCCAACATCCAGCTGAGGGGAGAGCCTGGCAGCTGGGGTGTTAGAGGAAACTAGTCAAATCCAGAATAATTTTCAGTATCCATCTGTGGAAAGTTCCCTCTAATGTCACACACACCAACACACTGCAGAGCTGTCCTCCCACTCACATTATCCTTTTTGTGTTTTTCACCAAACTCATCCATTTCTCTTCATCCATCCTCCTCTCACCCTCCTCAGGTGGTGTGTAGTGTGCTGTCAAGCACTGCATGAATCAATGACTGGTGCTCACGCCCACAGGTAAAGGTTGGAGAGGTTCACTATTGAATTATTTCTGCACTTCTCTCATTGCTGCCATCTGCCTGGCTGCTTTTAGTTGATGTGGTTGAGGCACTGGAGGGGACTCTTTGCTAATGCATCGGAAACATGGATGTGTGTGCGTGTCGGCGTGTGTGTGCGATTCCTGTTTAAATGTTTTTTGGACAGTAATGATGTTTTCTTCGCATGTAACTAGCATAACATAAAACTGCAAATTAAGCAGCTGTTCACAAACACCCTTCTGTAGGCTCAGTTCTCTCCTCATGTCCATCTATCAGACAGCAGATAATGATTTACAACATATGTGCTGTTAGCCAGTCTTTGTTTCATCTGCCTTTATTCTAATGGAGCCTTCGGAGTGGAGGCCAGATAGGGCATCCTTCACTCCGCTTTTGTTTTGCTGTCAGCAAAGCTGATCATCTCTGCTGGACCCCAAGCTGAACAGATCATGCCCTTTGATCCACTAGTTATCTCTGGGGGGCAAAAACAGCCTTATTAAAAATGGCTAAATAAAACTTTTCTGCCTAGGCTCAATACTTCCCAAACTTTCTCCCTGTTTCCACTCTGATGTTGCCTATGGTCAAATTGAGCTGCCTAATTCTGACAGCAAGCAGCATTGTTAAACCCAATACCAAAACACTGAAACAAATGAAGCAATCCAAGTGTATAACAATTTATTGGTCGTATTTCCTAGATTACCTGGCATACACTTGCGCTACAATCAATATCACAGATGAGAAGGGGCTGAATGTACAGTGATAATGTGAGCCTTAGGGGAAAGTTCAAGTAAGGATTATTTAGGAAACCTTTAAAAAATGAAATATTACAACTACAAACAAGAGAGGGAGTATCTGGAGTTTAGTGTAAACATAACTGATCATTTTTGCCAGCACAGACAGTGCAAAGGTTTTGAGTCATTCCTCATTTCTTTTCACTTTTTTCCATATTAATAATCCTGCTTTTTATGATTTAGAATTTTTTACACACAAGAATATTTCAAAATTTATGGCATGAACTGGTGTTATTTGTACAGCTAACGGACAACTAAGCACAGAGCTCATTTAAAATTATATCTTTAAAGATTTTGTTCATGGAAGCTTGTCCAACTAGAGCTGTATTTTTTTGTTTGTTTCTTTAGTTAAATCTGAAAATCAATAATAATAGCACATATTTGTATTTCACCATTAACTTGGTGATTCCAAAAGAACTACTGTGCCTTTGAAAAAATTACATTTTCCTACATTAAAAACACAATGTTAATGTATCTCTGAGGAATTCTATATGATAAAAACGAAGTAGCTCATAACTGTGGAGTGAAAGATAAAGTTTAAAAACCTTGCATTGTTTATTACAAACAAAATAGGAAATGTATGGCATTAGTTTGCATGTGGGCCCCTTAAATCTGATCCCTCTAAATAAAATCAAACTCTTATGTTATGTTGTGGAAAGGTTTGAAATAAGGTAGCACAACAGTAAAGCTACCAAATCATGGCCTTCTACCTAAATTGACATCCTATACCTCCACTGTAACCTTGGCATAGAGGAGAATTATTTGTATGTAAAACTATTCATAATGCACTATGCTAAAATAGACTTCATGGAAGAGCAGCAAGAAGAATGCCACTGTTAAAAGACAAACTTGACATGATCTACTAAAATGAGGTCAAAATGTATTTTTTGGCCTAGACGTAAACAATGTGTTTGGTGGGATAACAACCCTGCATATCACCCTGAGCACACCATCCTCACTGTGACACATGGTTGTCCCATCATTATGCTATGGGGATGCTTTTCTTCAGCAGCACAAAGAAGCTGCTCAGAGATAAAAATACATAATGATATATATGCAAGAAAACCTGTTAGAGGCTACAAAAGATTTGAGAGTTGGGCCAAGGTTCCACTTCCAACAACAGGGCAAAAATCCAGAGCTATATTGTGAAGCAAACAACAATTCAATTTAAACTCAGATATATTGCAAAAATAGGATGTAGAAAACATTGAAGAGTTGGTCAATCATGAATTTGATCATAACAGATCTAAGGTTTTAAAGCAATTTAAGATTTTTTAGAAATATATATATATTTCATATGTATATACATATTTTTCTATTTCACAAGACTACTTTGTCTTGGTCTATTACATAAAATGGCAGCATGAGTCTTTGTACTGTGAATTAAAACAATTTAAAAAATCAACTGTTGTAGCATTTGGTATAGCATACACTTAGAATATATTAGGTATTAGGTGTTCATGGTATATGCACAACATATTGTGCAGCCTTACTCTAAGGTATGGTTTTTCTTTAATTGTGTTTTATTTTATCCATGACTTTCAGATTTTGTTTATCTACTATAGGTGATTTTGACCTCTTCTTTTGTCCTCTACGTGTCAACATTCCTCTTGTTTTTACGAACACAACACAAATGCGGTCATGGTCAGGCACACGTTCAAAATAGAGAGAGAAAAATATTCAGAAAAGTTAAACAACAATGATTTAGACTACAAAAATTGCAAGATACTCTGGCTTAAAACGTTTAAAAACGTATATGTTTTTATTCAAAATAAGTCATGCTTAACAAGCCAATGTTGATATGACATTAACACACTTATATGGCAAATTATAACTGCTGGATTGTTTACTTGGTAAGATAGGTGCATAAAAATGCTTACATACATAAATACAAAACTTTCATCTGAAGGCTGGAAATCTGTTTCTTCTTCATCTCATCTACCTGTGACAGAGACATGACCGCTGCTATAATTAAACCCATCACAACCATTATGTCTCTGGCACCTAATCTATTCCCTCCTCCGCTGTCTGTCTGTAACCACAGACTTCCCGCCTCAGCCCTGACTGACAGACCCTGTGGAGGCTGTGGTCACTCTGAGTGACTGACATGAGGGGCAGCGAGGCTACTGCATTACCCCCATCTCCTCCCTGCGAGCTCCTCCGGATCATTCAATCCAGCACCTCACACCACTGAACGCCACCTCTGCTCCAGTATCCAGCAGCAAAGCCTCTGGCCCCCGAAAATAGAACTCATTAACACGTTTAGTAAGTACAAATGAGATGACAGTCTCCTGATGGACTGTCTATCTTTTGGATCAGCTTTCAAAGAGAGCGTGCAGTAATGACAAGAGAGGGGGAAACCAATATTATAATGCGCTTTCGGCCTCCTCTAAAAATGATCTCGATGACAGGGAGAGCCTCCTGCAGCCACACATGGCCTGAATTTCAGTGCAGACACCTAGGTGTGTGCCTCGTTTATGGGCATGTGAGTTTGCAAAGTAAAATCTGGTGCATACTCACACCCACGTGACATAACTGACAGTGAAAGAAGTTACACGCAGGCCAGAAAACATACAGAGCACAAACTCGGAGGTCCTGCCATGGGTACAGCTCTCCATGTTGAGCTGCTAAACTAAGAGAGTTTCTCCGTCACTTCACAAATATCCTGTCTTTGTATATTTATGATATTGGTAATCTTTTGTTCATCTGGGAGGGAGTAAAGTCCAACAAAATTGTCTGTATTTTCAGAACAGAGTGTCAGTCAGGAGTGGCAATAAAAATCTGAACACAATACATTCCTATGCGCAGTTAGAGTGGTGGCTTTTAGGTCAATTTGCCTTAACAAGAGGGGCACAGGGAGGATTTTATATCCAGCCAGTGATAGAGGAGGCAGGAGACTTCAGTGTGGTAGTTTTAGCAGAGGGGTCACATAAATGCTAAAATCCTAGCCTGGAAAATCTATAAAGCCATCATTTTGGCTTTTTAATAAATGTCTAGTCTTCTGTAATATTTTCAAAATGAAAAGTAATGTATTTATGAATTTCCTGGCACGTTGTGCAGACAGCAAACAATTTCCTATGCTGCCTTGAAGCCCTTCGGACAGGGATTAGAAGGCAGGCGACTGACAGAGGTCTGAGTGAGCTGTGGGCCCTCTGGGGCCCTGCTCATCCAGGCCTGCACAGCCCTCATCCTCATATCCACTCTGCATCAGTGGGGCAATAACAGTCTTTATTAAAAGCGCATTGCAGCAGTGTCTGCCCATACAACTTACTTTCAGATTGCCCATAATGTGGCATGTAGAAAGGGTCTGGTGGTTGGGGGCTACAATATCCTGTTTCTGGAAAGGTTTGCTTTGCATTTTAACAAGCATGAATAAAGAAAGACATTCCAGAAACGGCTACCGTCTGTTTCACTCTTGCCTGTGGGGAGCAAAAGCTCAGACTCTGGACGTTGCATGCCATCCAAGCGTGGCCTGGCTCACCTCTGATTGTACCTGAATTTCAAAGTTGTAGCATGGCCACAGGTCACAGATTGTATGAGAGGAGGGCAGAAGAAAGAAAAAAAAACTCATCTTTGATCTGGTGCAAAAACGACCAGAAGCAGAAGATGAAACAGTAGAATAATCAGTATATTAGATCTCTTAAGTCAATTAACTACCATTAAAAAAGTAATTTATCATCTTTGCTTTAAAAAGTTATGTTCCACATTCATCAGTTTTTTTTATCTTTAGGGAACATTCTAACTATTTATTGTCTGCTATAAAAATAGGATAAAGTTCTACATTAAAAACCTGTTTCTCTGAGACATTAACAAAGCAAAACCCAAAATACTTTTCTTTTTGTATCATAATTGAAACATCAGGCCTTTATAGTCATGTATTGATAAGATTTTTGTCAAACAAAAAGGTCAGAATCATATGCATTAAGAGAAACTTATGGCAGAAATTCACTAAAAACAGCTGACTCATATATTATACCTAAATGATTAAATATTTAGGTATAATACTAAATACCTAAATATTTAGGTATTTACACAACAGTTTCCTATAAAAAAAAACATTATCCATATTATGCATTATTTTTTGATCTAACACTGTATTGAGGACTCCTATTTAAACTAATATACTTTTATAATATATTTTAATGAAAGAAGCCATCTTGTAATTCTATGAAAACTCTTCTTAGAAGTAATGTGTAGCCTCTTGGACTTGGATGGTCGAATCTTAGTCTGGGCACAGTTTTTGAACTAACCTACAGCTTATTTAAAGAAATAGAGATCTCAGAAATCTGTTTTCTTAGTCATTAAATGTTACGCATGAGTTTAAAAAGGCAGTTATGTTTGCAGACATGTAGACAGATTCTAAAAGTAGTAAATGAAGGGATGCTGATCTAGTTTGGGGATTTACACTTCAATTAGAAGAACTACATAGCAGTATGTGTAACAAATGGAAGAATAACACCTCCAAAAACAATTGTTTAACTTAAAACACTCAAGTATTTACTTTCACTCAAACAAAACACAATGACTTATGGCTTCCCAGGTGGCCCCAGCCCTGTTCCTCTCTTTTCCAGCCTCTGCGGCTCGCAGACAGGGATTTCCTTCTGCGAAGAGAGCCAAGCCGTCACAGCCCAGCGATCAAGGGCCTGCCATCTGTGACTGAGGCAGATTTACAGCAGGAGCTAATCCTCACTGTCACGTTTGTTCTCCATCTCTGCCTCCTTCATACACATGCATAAAAATCACATTTATACACACACCAGAAAAATACTAATATTTCACCATCTTCAAACACCCTGCGCCCCTGCTTTTGTCTCCTCGTCTATTTCATAGGCAGACAAAAACCAAGCATCACTCTTCAGTTTACTTTGCCCTTTTTAAAGTTATGCTCTCATTCTGCTCTATGCTAAAAAAAATAATGGTATTTGATTAAGTGCTAAGAAACCCCAATGTGTCACAGAGCTATATGCCCTGGGAGTATCATTCAAATGAAATAGAGTCATTATAGGTGGGAATGTGCCAATAGTTCTTAAATGTGAGCTAACCAAACATGTTTTTCCATCTGGACTTGCATCCATTTTTATTCTGAGTGTCCATATGACTTTCCATGTAGAGCCTGGAAAGATGACATCTAGCAACGGTTGCCTCGCTCTTTTTGTCACTGAACATCTAAACGCACGACACATTTTGCTCTCGGGATCCAGAAGCACCTTTCATCTCCCGTGAATGTGTCGCCATCTTCTCTGAATATCTGTTCATATTGAGCCAGTTTTCTTAAAACTGAAGATTAGTGCGGGTGTCTAATCTTCAGTGTCAAACACAAGGTTTACTCAGTGACCTTTGCACACATAGCAGATGTGTGGGACTGAGGTCCCTTGGAGACTTCCTTTGTTTCGCCACAGATAAAGGGTTAAAGAAGACAAATGAAGATGGGGCCACAGAGCAACATGCCTAAGCAGCACATTTATAGTATAAGCAAGAATGAAAACAATGCAGGGACTTTTGTGAATGTATATTCTAATTAAAAATAAAAGTTCTGCTGTTCTTGCCTTTTTTGGACTTTATGCTCAGTGGAGATTTGAGGCTCCAAATTCCTGTTGTCCATATTTGTTGCATCCTCATGAGAAGCCACGATATGGAAATAAGTATTATACACAGTGCTCAGTGATGTGGTTCAGAATTATGCCTTTGTTGTTAAAAAAAAGTAAGAGATTTTCTACCTCCTGTCAATATTTGCAACATGTGTTTGATGTTTATTTTTATTTTATTTTGAAGGGTATGTGAGGAAGTGAGGTATAAACCTAACACCTAAACCAGCAGAGAAAGAGTTCCTAGACCAAACCAGAAAGTAATACGACCCAAATAGATGACTCAAAAATCCTTGATCAACTCAGAAACCAGTCAATGTTCAACCACTGTAGCAACTATCCCAAAAATACAAAAGATAGAAGTGTAAAATAAGTGGCAGAGAGAGAATAATGAAGTATTGCTCAAAAGAAGGAAAGGCTTGGGCTCAGAAAAGAAGATGCTGCTTTAAGGCAAACTACACAGCTGTGGCTATCCAGAAGAAAGTGTGAAGTAAGAACTTTTGGATATTACAGTTGAAGACTGTTACGGTGGTGGTAATTTAAATCAAAATGTTTTCACTGTGTTAAACAAACAGGGGTGTTGCTAAATAATTGACTCCAGTAAATAATACTGGGTCACAGTCACAGATCTTGAATTTGATCATGGTTTTAGAAAGCAGAAGAGTAAAAAAATACCCCAACTATATTACTTCAAGGGTATTGTTAAATGTTTTGTCCTATGTTGTAAATAATATGTATCTACATTCACCAAACACTGACTTTTTAAAAGTCTTTATTCTGGGAAATTGTATTAATTTACTTATTTAATTTTAATAAAATCGAATTATTTCCAAAATAACAGTTGGCAACTACAAAATTCAAGTTTGGATGAGTGGCACAAATGTAGGTGAGAAATGCAAATTTACTTAAATCTTATTGTTACAAGAGGATAGAAACAGTTAGTAAAGCTTTATAATGCAAAAGCAAGACAATTAAATTGTAATCTCATTATGGTAATTTTGCTAAAACTGCTTATATCTGAAGTTCAAGACTGAGATACTGCTAAAAATAGGACTACAGCAATTTGCACTGATCTTGTACATGTTTAGACAAAATATTTCTGACAAAGACTGAAAAGTAAAATGAGTATTAAGTGTCTAAAACATGCTAAAACTAGAAGATCGTCATTGGATTATTTCCCTAATTGGAAAAGAACGTTTGACCGGATCAGAAATAAATATTCAGCCCCAAAATGATGGAGTGCCCATGCCCTGCCAATAGGGGGCAACAATACCAACTTTAACTCACAAATATAAGCATATAAAAGAACAAAGGAAGTGATTTATCCAAAACAGCACACACTGGGTTTTCAGGCAGTAATACTTTCAGCACCTTATTGATGTGTGTCAATAAGGTCAACAAAAAGCTAACCAGATAGAAAAACATGAGAAGCAACTTTTTTGAGTCCATGCAGATTTTTGAAACTCAAAATTTATAAAAATAAATAAATAATATTCACTTTGGGATGTTACTTTTGATAACATTCTAGTTATTCTCACTGAATGTCCAGTTGGCATGTGAAAATTCAGAAAATTTTATGAAGGAAACATTTAGTCAATGATACATCTAAGCTAGTGTGTACTCCGTCGAATAATTAAACACTATAGTAAAGCTGCAGGTCTTATAAAGAAAAGGACAGGCTTTACAATTAATTTTGTCCTTGAGTCATTATCAGACTGCATGACTACCCTATAAACACTCTGACAGAAAAAATGTTCCAGTGGTCTGTTTTAGTAAGTGAGGCTTCTTGTAATTCGATGAGGTTCTGAAGGGCTGTAAGCATTTGTACATGTGTAATGCACACTGCCTGACTGAAGGCTTGAATTCCTAATTTGGCTATAGATATGGCCTTCTAAGACGTAAAAGTAAAAAAAAAAGAGGAGGACGACGTAAATGGTCTATCATTTACTAAAAACAATTTGCAAACAGCACAACTCTTCTCTCTATCCTGAATACAAAAAGAAATATCCCTACCCCCATCCCTTTTAACCTAAATGCCCCTTCCTCTTGCCTTTGCATGTTCGCCTGTCCACTGTACTGTAGTCATTAACATATTTGGAGTGCAGTGAGCAGAAAGCTTAATTGTCCCTAATTGCTCAGCTAAATATGTTCTCTAATGATTTGCTTCAGATCTGTGACTGCCTTTTGCGCAATTTCCCGGCCGCTGGCTTCATTATCCCTGCCTCCTTGGAACAAAGCGTCTTCACAGGCTGGCCCTTTTTTTCACCCACATAACAGACAGCGAGTATGTGTGCGAGGGAAGTAAATGGTTCCTTCTTGGAGGGACACACAATAGAGGCCCTTTGTCAAGACACAGAACTTAAAGTGATTAGAAAACCAAATCTCTACTAAGAAAGCGTGTTAATTGACCACAGCTCACTCCTCCCAATCAGTCCGTAATAAATGGACAGTGGAGGCACTTTGTTTTAACCAAGCTACAGTAGAGGCAGTGTCTGTTTTTTGGTGTACTTGTTTAGAAAGCCACTGCTGTTGTTCAGCGTCTCCTTCTCCATACATAATGTTCTATCTTAATGTGTCTCTAATGGCTAAAAAGGACAGCTTCCATTAACAGGGAGTTGTGCCTTGGCAGGAATATTTTGTTGTAAATCATATTTGCAGCTAAAAATTGAATGAAAAAAGTTATGCATATGTTGCTTATTTTTCTCATTTAGTTCAATCAGGGTAAAAAGGCTGTCCAAACGTAGGAATATTCAAATAAACAAAAAAGTAACATGAAAATCGAAAGGTTTAGGTGCACACATCAGATAGGACATATGAAGCTTCTTAACTGAGCCACTTGATGACAGTTCATGAATAAAGCTGCATAAAAGAATAAAAGAAACAAAGTAATTTACATGTAAAGAACCAAAAGGTCATGTCCTGACCTGTGTCTGAAGAAGGGCATTTGCGGATGGTGAAAATGGAGCTAAGGTCTTCGTCCTCCTCCGGCAGGCCCTTCTGCAAGCGCTGAAGCTTCCTGAGGCTCTCACTGCGTTGGTGCTTCATGGAGCGCACATGTTGGATGAGGTTGAGTTTGGCCTTGGTCGAGTAGTTGCACAGCACACAGTGGTAGTAGCAGGCATCTCCCTCCACCGCATTTTCGTGCTGCTGCAGGTGCTGAGAGAGGAAAGAAGAACGACGGAGCAAAAGAGAGGGAGAGAGAGACGAGAAAGAGAGAGAAGAAAGAAGTTATTGTGGATGGCAGATAGCTGGCCAGGCACCACCGACTCACTTTCACTCACACAGCTGGCAAATGAACAAATCAATTCCCAATCACGGGCCCGTTGTTTAACATCCAGACCTCTTTCACTTCAAGACAACTGTTTGGACTGCACACTTGTCTGAGTGAGTGTCTGTTTCATGGGCTAACAGGACAGGAGAAACCAGGGAGGCACGCAAATCTCAGGGGGCCCAAGGGTGGGCAGGAATAGCATCAGCCATCCTTCAGAAGCCGTGGGTCCGCAGCCTCACAGACGGAAGGAAGCATTGATCCCCTTCACTCAACAGAAGCTTCCCGTCTCTGAAAAAGGAAACTCCAAACATCTGCCTGTTTCACGCATGGGATACTAAATATTGATCATAGCGAGTTAAATTCTCGCTCTCATAGAGAAACAGAGGGAAAGTCAGCCTGTGGTGAGGCAGGAGGGGGGACTGAGTACAATCTGAGGGAAAACAGAACATTCCCCAACAGGAGGACAATCTTCCCAAAACAGAAAATCGGCATCAGTATTGACCCCGACATTTAACAGCATGCCCTGTCCGGCCTCCAGCCTGTCCCTCTGTAAAGTCACAACATGCATAACACCCCATAGTGACACCGTGCCACCACAACCACTCGTCACACCACCAAGCCCCAATCTAATTACCTCCTGCATGACTCAATCAATGATGCAAGGCCAACACAATATGGACGGGCCTGGTGTGAGCAATGGAGTTATTGACCATTATCCTAAAGCATCACACTGATGCATGTATGCAATAAAAGTCCCTCACTCTGTATGTGTCACGCCTGTCATTTGTCATACTCATATCAAACTGTGATGTCTTGCTGTGAATTTCTGTGGATAAAATCAATGTCAGACCCCAAGTTTTCCTCTTTTCCCTTTAATTTTCTTGACCCCTGTGTATGTAGTGTTTCCCACGTTTTGATAGGGGAAAATATCTTTGTTAACGTCATCATGTTCTAATTATTTTTGGATGATTTGAAAAGAAAAAGTTTTTAAATTCTAAAAAGTTCTAAATTGATGCCTTATTACCGTGAGCTTATTGGCTAAGACAGTAAAAATGTCAATCTATTTTTCTGGGACAAATTAAGACAAAGACTGGTCAACCTTTTATACCATTAAAATGATTTTTCCCTTAATGTCCGGTGTTTGAAGGCAATGGTTAAACAAATAAATTATTAATAGAAATGAAAGAAAAATCGAACAGGACATGAACACATCACAACTTTAAAGCCAACTAAAATGGTTTGTGGAAAACTAAGCCTGGGTAAGATTAAGCTTAGAGAACAAATCTACTGCTGTTAGCTGACTGCTGAGTATTTTTCATCCACACCTTCAGAATATAATCCTTTTACTTTATTTGCCCTAAATGTTTACCTGCATGATCAGAATATGGTTCTACTTATGAAAAGGAAATTGAGCTACCCTCTCCTGAACTAGATGGCCCGTTCCGTTGGCTGTAAGATGTAAAAGCAATGGAAATATCACACATTTAATGCATTACCTTCAAATCAGGTGTTGACAGCCTGGTACAGAAAAAAGTCATAACAATATTATGCCTCCCTAAAATGCTCTTGTCCTTTTCTCCTAATGTTTAATTTTCTGGCAATATTGTAATGTTGCCATGGGGTTTTCTGAGCTATTGTGTTTCATTCTTTTTGGTTTCACATTTCTCACTTCTACACCTAAAATGTGCATTAAGACACCGCTTCCAGGAAAAGGAATAGGAGATTTTTTTTCCTCTTTGTGAGCCCCACAGCTCAGTGTAATAGAGTTATTAGGTGATTGTAAAAAGCTCTGTGTGCTCTCCTTTCTCGCCTCGTTTTAAGCCATCCATGATGTCATGAATAGGTGTTGCTGGATACTGTGGGGGCCCTCCCCCTTCTCCTCCTTTATGCGCTCCACACAAATATTGCATCAGAAATAAGGTAGAGGGAAATATGAGACAGATTCAGTTATAGATGACAGCAAATCAGTCAAATTGCTTTTAGTCACAGCAGATGTCTTGAATTAAAAAGGGCTGCTGCCGCAAATGACTCAAGGCTCCAAAAATCTACGAGAAGACAAGTTTTAAAAAATGACAGCACCTGACTGCAACTTCAAAGCCAGTCTCATGAGGAAGGGGGAAAAAATCCTGGGAGTTTTATAGTTCCCCATAAAAAGCACAAGGTTTATATAGGAGTGAACTCGAGACCGCCTGCCCAGCAATCGACCATAATTCACTATAAACCTGACTGGTCAGGGAGATGGTCTCAGTGGGGCCAAAAGCAGCCTGCCCTGCTGCTTGTAGCTCTGTCTACTATCTCAAATGATTACACCTGTAAACCAACACTTTCACCATCTCTGCATTGGCCGTGACCTCCAGCAGTCTGGGGCATTTCAGCGTCAGTGAAACAGGAAGGGAATCATGCCTAATGAAGAGCGAGGTGGTCTCTGCTCATTTAGCATTCAGGACCTAAGTCTTAGACATAATTGTGTATTGCATAAGAGAGCAGCACAGAGACAGCCAGCAGCCCTCTGATCATCGCGCTCACAAGCTTTCTCTGATTCTCAGTGGATTCCTTGAATTATCCATGCGAGATTCCTAGGATCACATCTAAAAGCACAAATATATATTGGATATTCTCTCAGGCCAGCTTCAGGTCTCACTCAGACATTCACACTTTGCATGTGAAACATAATAATGCATGAGACGGGGCTTGTGTCTGTTTCCTATGAACCTTCAATGAAGTCCCTGGTTGATAAATCACCTCCAACTCGAGAGGAGGAATTTGGCAGCTTAATGAAAAAGTCATGTTGGCCTAGGAGGACTTGTGCTGCCTGACTCTGGGGTCTCTTACTGCCCTATCAAGGCCCCAACAGGAGGGGTGCTGTGGTGCTTTGGGGTGAGGGTGTGGGCGCTTGATTGCCTGGGTTGCAGTGATTTCAGTAGCACTTACCGCATTTAAGTAGTGGGTGCAGCTGAGGGATTTTAATGTAAGACTGGCTGTAAAGCAACAAAAGGGAGACATACTAAAAGCATAATAATAGTATATGTGTAAAACAAAATACGTTTGCAACGATAAGTTGATTGGTGACAATTATTTTAAGCAAAATTTAATTTATGTTAATGGAAAGGGACAGAACTCTACAGATTAGTCCATCAACAAGAATCTTAAAACATTCAACCACTATTTACGAAATTATATTTCCTTTAACTTCTGTCAAATCACAATCAAGACTTGGAGTGTTGTTGTAATTTTAGGTGACAAACTAATGGAAGAAGTGCACAGTGAGAAATTGGAGAAAAAATAATTAATGCTTTTCAAAAAAAAAAAAAAATTCTGAAATGAAATATGAAACGGTGGCATGTGTTTGTATCCAGCCACCGGGGTCAATATTTCATAGGAACACCTTCTGCTGAAATTACAGTTTTAAATCTATTGTAGTTTGTCTATTTTGGCACCGCTAAAAGTTATCCTTAATCCTTTTTTAAAAACAGCATAATCTCAGTCAGACTGGATAATTTGTCTGTGAGTATCAATTTTATTCTTATTTTAGTTATTTCTAGTCCTCTAGCTTTCCTGTTCCTACTGAAGAATAACATCCACACAGCATGATGCTGCCACTGCCATGTTTCACAGTGAGAGTCTGTGTCAACAGTGATGTGTGGTTTTAATTTCCCTCCACCGATGGGAAGGGAAACTCTGCATGTGGAACAAAATGTTAATTCTTGGTCTGATCACAACAGATTCCAGAACCAAAACAGCTGCATTTATACTGAGATAAGTTGACTACATTAGATTTTTATTACGAGGTACAAGATCAAAGCAGACTGAATACAAATGAACGCCACAGCTTTAAGGCTTATTGTTGCATTATTTCACCCTTTCTTTGCACATCAGAGTTATGTACTACTTTTAGTAGTCTGTTAAATAAACTCCCAGTAAAGTACTGGCATTTGTACAGTACTTGTAACAAAAAGTTCAAGGGGTGTCAATACTTTTGCAAGGCACTGTAGGTGTTCATAGTGCTACAAGGTCCAGTTCTCAGCTTTACTTTATCTTCATGGTCTAAAATTGCAATTGAGGCATTTTAAACCTCTCTCCCTGATGAAGGCCCTCATCTCTCATTGTGGAGGCTGAAGCAGGGCTCTGTGCTTTTTCAGGTAAAGAGGGACAGGGGCGGTGTGGGCACCACCCCATCCTCTCTCTCACAACTCCATGCTGCTCCTTGCCCTCTGAGTGGGCATACACATGCCTGTATCAGTTACGACACCCACCCAGGGCACGGCGTACATCTGCATTTCCAGCCACTTAAATGCAAAGTAAAAGTGCACCTTTAACACAGAATAGTGTGGTTGCCGGGAGAGTCCAGCTAATACAAGATTAAGGGGGTATTACTGGAAGGGTGGAAGGGAGAAAGAAAGCCGGTAATTTCAAAGAATGGCTCCCAAAGGAGCCAGTAATATAGCACGCGACTGCAACAAACACATGCAAAAGTATAGACAAAAAGAGCATCAGGACTGTTCATCCACAGACACATAAAAACACACTCACACAGTCACATGCCATTATGATCATAGCCTAATTTCCACCATTAAATTTGGCAGTGCTGTTAATACAAAATTAATGCATTAAAACAGATTACTATCTGTGAGCTAAATAGCTATCAATTCCAAGAGAGCTGCCAAATTCCTTGTGAGAGCCAGTGAGTATCTGCTTGGATATTGCTTTGTAATTGTCTCCCTGATTCTCAGCACTAAAAGCTCTCCTCTGACTGTGTGTGTATGTGTGGGCACATGCATACGTGCATTTTATGAGAGGCATACATGGTTTAGAAAGCTACAATTCACACCTGACGCCGTGCAAAGTACTGTAACAAGGCAGACATGAGAAAATTATATCATTGAAATCACAGAGGTACGAATCAAGTTTTGACTTCCTGTTGGAATAAGTCATACAACACCTTTTGTTATGCGATCACAGTGAGGTCATAGTGTTGTTATAAAGTATGACATAACCGTTATTCTCTATGAAGGAAGACAAGGCAGAGTGTCCTGTAGCATTGAAAAATTCACAACAGTAAGAAGCAGAAGAAAATACTCCTTGTCGGTATGACCATATAGATACAGAGCTGAGAATAGTTTCATCAAATTAAATATCTAAAAAGTTAGTCAGCCGGCATGTGTGTGTGTGTGTGTACATGTGGGTGTGTGCATGTGTGAGTAAGTCCATTCACAGAAATCTACTGGGATCTTGATTATCATAGCTTGTGCACCGGGATTCCCCTGGAACACAAGCCGGTTATTTAGCAAAGCAGTGACTAGAAGCAGTCAGTTCTTGCAGTCTTGGCTGGTGATGTTCTGTCTGCCAGCAGCACGAACAACAGCTTAAACCACAAAGGCCCCCACTGGGTGCCAAGTACATTGGCTGCTTTGAATTAGGCACTGCGAGTTACAACACGCCTAAAAGTTAGGTTGTGGCTTAAAGAGACTGTGTATTCCAGGCATAAACTGCATACCTACCGCTTCCTGAACCTCATCCCCACCCGTGTCCTTTCGTTCCCTTTGCTCTTTAATCCCAGCCACCCCTCCACTGCATCCTGTCCCTGCGTCTCAAAGCCCATAATGTGCTATGTTGCTTCCTTTACTGCAGAAATGATCCATCACTACCGGTGGATAAAAACAGCCTGTATATTTGTCTCTTGGAGTGGATACAGAAACGGAACGGACCTCTGTGGCCTTAGGAAAATTAGAAAGGTAAAGATGGATAACTCTAGATGTCCTAGGAGAGAATTACTTAACATTAACTACAGAAACAAAGTCCTTTTTGGAGGGGTGGTCATGGACACACTAAAAGACAACACAGCTATTGGTGCTCCACACCCACCACTCTTACTTACTTTTACATTAAATAAAGCAATAATTATTGAATTCCGTTTGAATGAGTAAGATGCTGCAAAGTAAACAATGGGAACATAATTGCAGATGGAAGGCAATCAATGTAGCCAGTCATTTGGACCACGTTGATTGTGTAGGTTCAAGCATATGTGCTCTGCGTGTCCAAGTGTGTGCGGACATTTATGCAGCCACTGCAAGTCCAAGGTGAGCTAAAGGGAGTGTGTGCTGTGACAAGGAGCTGAGTAATACACTCTCCTACATGCACGCACAAAACAAGAGTTGGGTAATCCCTCCTTCAATAATGACCCAGGCCTCTAAACAATAGCTCTCAATCAGCTGATCAATGTGTCCACATAATTCATGTGCAGCTCGCTGTTTTTGAAAGGCTGAGGAGAGGGAGGATAAGCAAACAGGCGGTTGAGAGATCAATGCCCTGTGTAGTGATAACGAGCCTGGGTCTATGCCCACAGGAGCCCCACACTGGCGCCTAGGGTCTCTCTCATTAAGAACATTTGGATAAGCATGGCTCTACATACATAATGTACACTTTTAATCATAGCCGGATAAACACATTTCTCTCCCTTCTAATGAGCGGGGTCCAGCTTTTGTGACATATAGAAATGACTCCAAAACAGGCAGGAAATGATGTCTTTTTTATTTTTTTTTAAATAAGAAAGAAACGAGTGAAACAAATTAACAGCAAGCTGCTGGCCTCTTCTTTCAGTAGCTAATTAACAGTTTAACCTCCTGGAGTTTTTATGAAATCCATGCTGGAAGGAGCCTGCCAGAACTGCAGTACAACCAGATTACCTGCAGGTGGAGAGAGCAGGGTGGAGTCATGGGGTACCACATCAACTGCTACACCACTTTCTGAGATAATGTAGTGACAAGGTACCACCTGGAAACCAGGTGAGGCAAATCGTAATGAGAGCTCCATTTTTGGACAACAGAGTCAATTACTCCCCATGCACACTAAAGAAAGATATTTTATAGAACCATACTGGAGCAGATAGGGATGTTGACATTTTGAGATACCATAATATGTAACTCCTTCTTTCTTTTAGAGTTAGAGCTTAGGCTTGAGGAAAATTCCTTTGACTATTATTGGGCTGCCAGAAGCATCCATCCAGGCCTTGCCAGTTCATTCTGGGGGATTCCAAGATGTCCCCATGCCAAATTGTATTTACAGTCCCTCCAGCATGTTCTATGTCTATCTCAGAGTCTCTGCCTTTTGGGGCGTGCCTGGAAAACCCCCAAAGAAAGGAGCCCAAGAGGCATCCTGGTAAAATACACAAGCCACTGCAACTGACTCCTTTCAAATTGGAGGAGAAGTAGCTCTAATCAAAGCTCTCCCTGGAGAGCTGCACTCCATTTTAAAAACACAGAAATCTAATGTAACCTGCTTGAAACAAAGTCTTCTGCCAGTCATGATACATATGTCATGACCAGGTGAGGGTCAAAACATAGTCAAACCAATAGAACATAAGGGTTACTTTTTTTTGTTGTTTTTGCTCATGTCGTTTTATTAAGCCCAATCCACCAAGCCAACTCCATCCTAACTTCCCTCATAAATAAGACAATCAGATGCTTCAACTTGTCAAATTAAGGTAGAGATTCAAGAAACAATCAAGAGTTTATTAATACACCAAAGAAAAATAAACACTTTATACACTTTTGATTTTTCTTAAGAAAAAAACCTACTTCAAAATCCTCAAGCACAAACATGACACCTCAAAGCCCTAACTCAGTTTTTTGTTTTTTAATTTACAAACAATAAAGCTATCAAACAGAAATTTCCATTATGTAAATTTATACTACTCTTAGACAAATGTAAGGAATTGGGCCAACAGTAGCATGTCACAGACATCCATGTTCTGGGAGTACAATAACTTGACATAGCCTCAAGTGAAAATGTATTATTTGCAAAACAAACCGGATGAAGTTAGTCAATACAGAATTTAAATGAACAGGTAGACAAACTATCAGTTTACATCTGCATGCACAACTTCCTTGAAGTCTAGAGGATTATCAGGTTGCAATAAAAGCATAACACCAGTATTTAGAGCTGTCTGGAGACGTTAAGTGATATGACTGTGTTTATCTATTAACAACTGTAACTAAGCTGAACTTTTAGTAAAATATGAGTTACTTGTCACTTCCTTGGCGTACAGTAGATGCAGCACCTTGTTAAGGTGCTTCATATGTGAGAAGGAGAAAGCTTGTTAGATGGAAATGAAGAATGACAGAGAGTTTGGTGATAGTCTTAAGAAAAAGAAATGGAGATGGGGAATCATGGGTTGGCAGGGTGTTGGATTAAGATACAAGCAAACACCACTTGTAATGATTAATGCAGTCAGTGAGAATTAAATTCAGAGCAGGAACATTACCCAAACACAATTAGTCCTTGAGAACAAACATCACACACTGCAGTGAATGCAGATCCACATGCCAACATCCTGTGAGAGAGTTGCCAGTGGAAATCATGGACTGGATTGCTGCAGCTGGACATGCCTGACTTGGACATTCTGTGAGTCACTATTGCAGCTACCTGTTTCTTTTTTAAGGCCTGGTGAATTCTCAGTATGAAATGTTTCCACAGCAGTAGAGGTGACTGAAAAACCCTCTAAACAGCAGCTGCACCCACATTCTTCCTTGTGAGCCTTTTGTCATTTGCCAATCTCCTGTTCTACCTTTCATACAGATAAAACAGTGGAGTGGAGAGAAGACACAGAATCCAGTCTCCTCAGGCTTGTATTATCTCGCTCTCACCCCTGGCGTTCTCAGTTTGGTATTGTAAATATTTCATTAACACATAATTGGTTGCAGCTTGAGGCTATGCAATAAGGCTGTGATAGCTGTAACACTGTATGTTTTCTGACTATCCCGTATCCTTTCTTATGTAAAATTCATAGAAATATGTTTTGAGGAGAGGAGGGTGGTGCGAGATTTCAAGTGGGGGAAATGTTTCGTTTTTCATGCACTGCCCTCGAACAGCCTTACTAGAGACACCAGCTAATTAAGAACGGTGATGATGTGCTCAGCCTGTGTCAATATTTAACCCAGCCGTACGCAGCTATCTTTATTAGCAGCACTACACTGACAAAAGGAGCAATGTGCCCTTTGAGAGGTCTTCTTCTTAAAATGAAAATTAATGAGTGGGGTTGAGTGGAGGTGAATATACAAAGTAGGTGAATATGTGGGTTCCTTTTCATGGTACGAAAAGTACCTTGATGGAGGGTTCATCAAACAGCTGAAAAAGTAAACACCCACCTTTTCACCTATTAACTCCTTCCTACTTTTAACTAAGAAGATGCAAACTAAATGCATCTTCTTTCATTCAACAAAACATTTGGGAATCAGTCTTTTAAAGTCCTTGTTTTGATTCCTAAAGTCTTGAAACCATTATAAATTAACTAGAAGAATCCAAACTCCAACTAGCAAAAAACAACTTTTCAGATTGATAGTAGCGTTCATAATACATCTATATGCTGTGCTGAAAATCCTCTTTTTATGAACATACCCAGGTGGATCATTGAACATTGCTTTAGTAACAGAGAACACAAACACAAAAATCTGTGTTACTAACACTCTAACACAGAGTCTGTGCTTGGCCCATTCGTTAGCTGACAAAGAAAATCACTTTACATACAAAAAAAATACAAAAGTTCTTATTGATCAGAATGATCAATTAAGCATCAATAACCTAAACCCTCATCATTCCGAGTGCTGTATAATTGCTGCTAAGATATAGCTGTCATAACTAAAAATCGAACATAAACCAGGCTAATTGGACGAGTCATATTGCTTTGGTCAGGCAGGCAAAAAGCTTTTTAAACCCCAGAAAGTGTTGATGAACAGTCAGCTGAAGCTTCCTAAAATAACTCCAAATGCCATTAGCAAGTGTCATCACAGAGGTCATTCTGGTGGCTTCCAGGACATCAAATATAGAGCATACCAATGCAAAACAAGAGATTTCTCTCTCTCCTTTTTTATTTTTTATTTTTAACATGATCTGCACTAACAAAGGGGATGTTTTCTAGAGTGGTCAATGAGTTTATGACTACTTTGTAAAAGTGTGGTTCTCAAACTGTGGCAGGTGTACCGTTGGTGACACTGTGGAAAAGTGTCACCAATGGTACACTTTTGAGTGCCTTAAGTGGTACTCAAAAGAAGCTTGGTATAGATTATTTGTAATGCGAATAAGACCTAGGTTTCTTCTTTATTAGAAATTTTGGAAAATAAACACAGAGTATCTTAAGAATGACCATTCTGTAGTTGGCAACAGCAAAACAAGATGGGGTGTTGGTGGCCCTGTGTGCTCTTTTTACTTTGCTCAAAGTTTAAACTTGACTTCTTGTAAGGGACTTAGTTATATTTAACAGTGAGCTAGTTTCTTTTTTTTTAATCAGTGATTGTTGATGAGTTTGGGAAAAAAATGCTGATTTCCATTCTATCTGTGGATTTTTCAAACAACTAAAAAACAACTTAAAAAATGCCAACTTCTGCATAAAATCAATTCCAGAAGCACACTCCTTTAACTATTTAGCTAATCATGCAGCTGCAATAAATGTTTATTTTTTCTTTTATGAATTAATACTGCAACCTGTCCATACCTTATTGTACTAGAATTTTGAAACACTTCTCAATAGCATGGCACCTGCCATAAACATTAGAGATTCTGTGTAATAACACAAAGATGTACAGCTGGCAGAGAAGTTAATTCATAGACTGGCATTGCACCCAAGCTTCCTCGCAGCTGCCACACCATATACTCTGCTCAATCATGCAAGAAATTTAAAACTATACATCAAAGACTACCACTTTTCCCCTTCCTGTTTATTGATTAGGTAGAACTCTTGTTCAGTAATTGTGCAGTAAATCAAGCATGGTGAGCACTAATCTCAACCCCGGGAGGAAAGTGTTAAAGGTAAAACCTGCTGAAAAGTGCATAATTAAGGTGCTGTGTTTAGTCAGGAGAGAGGACATACTCCTCCTTCTCACATTTCTTGCTCAGCGCCTGCCTGCACAACCAGCGGCAGCCGGGAGAGGGGTTGGCAGAGGAGCAACGGGAAGTGTATACAGTTTCCAACCACCTCTCGCTCCCTCCCTCACTCTTTCAAGCCTTCTCTCTCTCAATGCATTCCCAACCAAAGTGCCGGGGGCGCCATGCTTGTAAAGAAACCACAGCCTTTTGAGTGCCTCTTGTATTTACAAACGGAGGCATGTTGGAATCAAAGGCATTACCACATGACATAACACATTAAACAGTTGGCAGATTGAGAATTTATATACTGCACAGATAGTGAGTGAGGTAAACAGGAAAAAGTGCTGTTGTTGGATAAGTTTAACTAGCTATACGTGGTGTGAGAGCCAAACTTACCCAAACCAGAGTACAGAAAAGGAGTCAGCTGCAGAAGCTCCCTTCTTTCCCTTGCTTTGCCTCCCTTCCTAACACACAGCTCAGGCTGTACTCCAGGTGGAGACAGCTATCACTTTCCCATTAACTTCCTGTTCCTCATATCTCTCCGCCCCCTTTTTCTCTCCAGCATCTCCCTCCCAGCCGCTTAACTTTTTTTCTGTGCCATTTTTCAAGTAATAAGCCGTGCCTCTTCCCCCCATCTTCAGAAATACTAAACCCTACGGAGAGAAATTTTCCCGTTTCACATCAAACCTCTATCCTTCTCCCTGAACAGCTTCCTCGTGTTGCTGTTCTGCCTAATTTCGCCTTAGTTTTTAATTCTCCATCATCAGCAGGGATCTAAAAATAAATGATAAATGGAATAAAATATTTTATAGTCTTACCTCTTATCTGTTCTTACAGGGGTAATAATAAAGTAGTTAATCCTCTAGATCCGACTCAATTTGATTAATCAGCACATGCGGACAATCAAATAAATGATTAATATTCCCCGGTCACGTGGTTGGACAGTTACCCCTGAAACCATCAGTAATAATTCAGTAACCCTTCCCAGACCACAGGCTGCAGCTAGTCAGCCTCACTCAGCATCAGCCCTCTGATGTTCAGCAGGACTTTGAACTCCCCGCACAGAAGCTCAGACACACCATGGGGGGAAAACTTTCTGCAGCATAACGCCCTCCTACAATGTCTGCCTACCTGATCGGAATTACCCACTATAGAGACGGCACAAAGGACGGAGTTTAGCTAACAGCTGGTAAATATAGACATATAAAGATCTGGTGCAGAAAGTCATAACTGGAAACATCAATTCAGATCATCTGCTGTTCCACAAATTACATGAAGAACAACAGAAAATAATAGCAGACAGAAGATAAACCACCTAACAAAAAGTAATGGAGCAGAATTCTTGCCACAGTCGAACCAGATATTTCCGAGAGCAGATGGAGTGATGACCCAACAACTCCTTCTCGCTCTGTCATTGTTCATCCTAAAGTAGTCACTGGTACATCATCTTATTGGCTTTTACGTCTGCCTCTGTTAAAAGTTTTTAATCAGGTAAGCAAAGCAGAACAACTTTTGCCACTTCGTATTTGCATAAAGCATAGGCTAAATAATGAAGCTGCATACTGAGATAGAATGGGATCTATAGAACTAGCAATTTGGGAAGAGATAAATGCGTCATTCTGTTCATGTTTGCATATGAAGTTATGAAAAGTCTGTTTATCCCAGACATATGCAGATTGTCACACCCAAACCACAGATGTTTATTTTCTCCTCACAAAACCCCCTTTTGGACAGTTGCTCTCACAAATGTACCTTCAACAGATTGATCTATTTTGTAATAGATGCAAAGTAATGCCAAAGAAAACCTACATTTTCTAGGTTCATGAGTAATGTTGGGACTTATGTGTAAGACTCTTGAAGGGTAAATTAACAGCTACAGAATTAACAGAGCTAATTCTGTCTGCATCTGTTTGTAGGGTTACTGAAATAAATTATGAAGTTTGTTTTATATTTTGTCGACTCAGTAAAGAGGTTTATGGTCCAAAAGCCAGCTGTGAAGTGGTCAATTTCAGATCTTGGGATCTTCTGCATATTTTATCTCTTTTGTCTCTCTGTTTCCGGTCTGGTCACTGTGATAAAAGGTACTAGTGGCATAAAATCTTTTTTTAAAATAATAATTCTGTGGTTTGAGGTTTACGGTGTCAGTCAGATGTGGCTCTGACTTGGTTATATGGTTGTAGAAAACAAAACTAGTTCATTTTACCAGAAAAAAAGTATCTCGCTCCGTTACTAGCCCTGTTTCTCAGTTCTTGCAAAGACACACTGTAACCCATTGCTTTGGCCTTCGTAGATATGAGCACATTGTGCAAATGGCTGAAAACCCCTAGTTTTAGATATAGGCGTTAGAGTTCACTTTGATCTCTTCTCTCTCTCTGCTGTTTATAAATTGGTTACACAAATATTTATGAGCAGAATGAAGAAAATGGCTGGTCTGGTTTGTGTCTCTCTGCCTCCCTCTCCGCCCTCCCCCCACGTGGCCGATGATGAGGCCACCGCAGACGCAGAGCGAGCACATAGGCCCCAGGCCACATCCATCATATCTGCTCTGTCTCTGGATATTGTGCGACCCCAGAGAGGGCCGACCTAACTAAAACCAAGAAAGAGAAAAAGACAATCCATTTGCTATGAATAAAATAAAATAAACAATTAAAGATGGAAAACATCACTCATCAGTGGTCTCGTTTATGGGAAATTGTAAATAATTATTGACGGTGTGAGAGCATATTGCACAGGCCAAAAGGTGTGCATGCAAAAGGAATTGTGCTTGGCACTAATGTAATATTTCAGTTTCTCAGTAACAAAATCCAATAAATTAATACCACAGTGTTCAATACAAACAGCCTCTGCCTCTTCTTTAGCTCACCTGTCCATTTCTGCCAACAACACTTACACAATGGAACAGGCTCCAAGCTTCTGGATCTATATTCTTTAATTGCTCCCCCCTGCCCTGACCTCTGATCCAGATCACTCTGATATACAGCGTCTCTATTAAACTGGGAAGTAGGAAAATATTCTTCTAATGACCCTCTGCTCTGGCAATAGTACTGAAAATGGCAAAGAGAATGAAAAAAAAATCAATCTTCTTCTTTCCTTTTTGCCCTTCACTGGCTCTATTAGTTCCTTTTTTATCTAAAGGTTGACTCCAAAAACGTGGACAGAGATTGACCAGAGCGAAGCACACATTCCTATTCCGATGGGGCAGTGGACTTTCCTGAGATGAATTTTGATAATAAAGACCTAAAAAAAAAATATGGCCAGAATAAAAGTTCTTTTGCACAGCATTTTGACCGTCCTTCAACCACACATTCTGTGCTGATCTGATACATTAGAAAGCGAGGTTGACTTTATCTGAGCTGTGCACAATGTTGATCCTGCATTCTAGACAAAAGATAATTCAGAGATAATACAGTTTAAGCAAAAACGAAGATACAATCCGGACCAAATGTTAAAGCCAGAGAATGCACAGACAGCAAGCCTGGGTGCATCTGTTCGTGCACGTGTTCACTGTACAGTAAAGGCTGATGAAGTGCGCGTGTGTGTCCATGGGCAGAGGTTGGGCGCGGGTGTTGGGACGGGGTGGTAGTGCTGGACTGGCTTGTCGATCGATGCAGTGATTGGCAGTTAATGGCTTTCCCTGTTCTGCCTTGGTAACCCCGGCCTGATGGCTGTTGGGTCTGATCAGAAATGGCAGATGGTGTTTGATTTTCGTATATAAACCTCTGACTTTGGGGAGATGGCTTCATCATGTTTAATGATTTAAAAGTTAAGTTGAATACTGGGAATACTCCAACGCTGGATCTCTCATTTAAAAAAAGCCCTAACCTCCCTTCCAGATGGAAGGGCTAATCTCTTTAAACTATGTGCACTGATTGTGGCTAGTTTGATGCCTTAAGCCACTCTGCTTTCCTGTGATAAATTATCAAAACAGGACTCACAACAAATGATTTGATCCATCTTCTATTATCCAGTCACAGAAGTCATCTACAACTTAAATCTGCAGCTCTGTCACAGTCCTAAACTAACAATTTAAAAAATAAAGTAAGAAAGCTTGACATAAAGAAAAATCTGTCCAAAACACCAAAAGACTTATTGCTAGTTTATTCTAAAAATATGAGATGAACAAGTCAGGTTTGACAGCAAAAACTAAAATCAGCAAATTAGACTATAAATGGAGGAAAAATTAGAGGAAAAGCTGTGCTGATCTAGAAGACAAGATGACAGAGGTGTACAAATATCTGATATGATTCTTCAGTAATTTAATATCCTAATTAATCTTCCTTTTTAAAATTCTTAAGTTTTTAAGATTGAAGCCTAATTATTTTCTAATAACTGACATTGCAATGATGACATTTTGACATTTTCTTATAGTTAAATATTTATTATTTCTGTGAAACTTTCCAGATTTCCCATCAAAAACATTTTCTTGTAGGTTTGATCATTAAAATGGATGAATACTAGTTTGGTGAAGTCTTTGTCAATGAGTGTGTGTGTGTGTGTCAGATGGAGAGATATTCAGAAAGAGATATTTTGGCCCCACTGGAATAGGGAAATTAATACATTTTCACTTCTGAAACATAAACAAATAATACAATATTTTGCTTTACAAAACTTAATAAGATTCACTCTCCCTCGTGGCTTTCTGCATGCAAATTAAACACTGATCATTTGAATAATCATTTGCATTCCAGATCTCACAATTTCATGTCCAAACTTTAACAGCTCCCAGAGTTCTCATTTCATCTGCAGCTGCACAGGCCGTCCTTATGGCTCAGATTAGTTTAACATGATTCACTTCAAGGAAGGATAACTTAGGGAAATTCCTAGTTTGTGAGAGAAACTGGCCACCTAAAGGTGAAATCCGAATTTAATTTATTAGGCATTCATTTTTAGGGAAAACTGTCAAGTGAATCTGGTGACATTGCTAAAAAAAAAAAGCAGTTTATGGGTCGCAGAGAAAAGGAATGTTGAAGTGTGATCTAGGAAAGAGTCTTAAATGTCCACTGGAGATCCTCACGGAGGAAGAGATAGAAGCAGGACTTGATAAATGACAAATGTTCAAAACGGCTAGAACCTGCAGAACAAAGGACTGTGAAACAGTGTCACAGCATTATACTGAGGCTTGCCACAAAAATGAAGCAAGCTGAGGTTAAGGTGAGTATAGATGAGAGATGATATGCTTGGGAGGAGCTTACAGGAAGGGTAGTTAATCTCTCTTTTTTCCTTCAAACACCACTGAGTCTATTCTGGGCATCAGAGTGTCATAAAGGAATGTTCGAACCATAAAGTATCTGTGCTCCTGAGAAGCTAAAGAACATTCTTGTCCCCAACCTTTAATGGCGTCTTTCAGTCAGTCTCACCTCTCGGCGTTCCTTCACCCTACTTCAGAAATAAATCTGTTAAAGTCTAGATGATATTGTTGCTAAAGTTAACATTTGCAAGTATTCATCTAATTAAAATTAACTTCATCTTTAGGGAGACCAAGCATTAGCTTTAGTGCCATAACAATAAGTCTGTCCTTTGTCTCCACCACACACTAGCTTTCACAATACCGTATTGTTCTTTTCATATAATATATATTTTGTTCAATGTATTATATTCTTTGCAAAGTCTTTTGTTTCCATATTCTAGTTTATCCATCTTTTGTATTCAGGAATAAAAGGCATAATGAGAAAGCAAGGTGGGAAACAATTTTTCCAGAGCTCCTAATAAAAACCGCATGACACCCTGGCCTGCACCGCTTAATTACAAAAGGATGAAATCTTTTCTTCTCCATCTGGAAAAAACATTATCTGCATAACACCGGGAGATTTACAACTCCCTGCACTGGACTCCAGCACACAGCAATTAGGCAAAACATGGATGGACAACCGGAGCCATGAAATTCAGGAAGAGATGGCTATTCAATTTTCAAAGAAGAGCCAGCCAGAGGCTCCAAGATTTCAAATAAAAATTCTTGACTTTGACACTATTTTTAAGGGTCAGACTTTGGTCATGTTGACACAAAGGAAAAAAGGGAATTTGCGTTACATTCAATAGCCCTTCACATCATCATCATCCTCTCACACAAGTTCTAAAACCCATCAGTGGGAAAAATGCATAGATTTGAGCTCCATTAGCCTCAGAAACTTTGTGAATAGAAGTGGAGCGAGAAAAGTTCAGGAAAGTGAAAGAAGCAGGGGAACATATCTATCCATATCTAAGATTTATCCCTCCCATGACCCTACCCAAAATGCCAAACCCAGGGAGAATGGGTCCCCATGTACTCATTCCTCCAGCCAAGACTTCCTCCTCTATTCATCTGTCTCTTTAACTGAACTTCCCTTTATGTACAGCTCTACTGAACACAGTCCTCAGAACTGAGTAGTTTTGTGGCTCTGACCACTCTGAGGCCATTAATCTGGTGGCTAAGCCACTGATGTATTGATGGCACACAGCCGGCAGGCTTGTCTGCCTCACTTTCTCCATCCCTGCAGCTTAGGAGCTAAATACATTCAGAGGAACCTCCACCTGGCCTCATCAGGGCAGCATTTACCTGCCAATTGCTTGTGTTAACTTCTGAGTCAGCACCTTCTGGCAGACGACAGGAGCTTCAGCCATCCTGTGATAACTAAACAATAAGATAATGCATTTTTTACACATGCTTTACATAATTTCTAAGTTTAATTTAAGGTACATAGTACAGGCCTCCTACACATTTTTCCTTTTATGTACTCTTTCAGTCAATTTGCCAAAGTTTATTCTGCAAATTTCATAACATTTGAGTTACCTTAAATATATTTGTACAATTGACTTTTCTTACTACATGTATGATGCAAATATTGAACAAGGCTGAAATTAACTTGACTTCAAAATAACTTGTTCTCAGCAATTTTATTATGAGCTCTTTTTTTAAAAAAAAAAAAAAATGCATGCGAGTTGAACTTGTCAAATCAGCCTTTGTCATTGTCCATTAAATGCAGATTCCTAAAGGGAGTATCTGTTGTTTGAACTTTGTTCTATTTCTTAAAATAGAAAGAAACCAAAGTTTGATTGATGTCTCAAACTATTTTAATCTAAGAAAATCTCAATAAAAGTCGTCTGGGTGCCAATAAAAGTGCTAAATTTGAATAACTACAAAGTAAAATAGTGATGGACAAAATGTTAATCTCAAGATAGAAAAATCATTAATAATAATAATAATAATAATAATAATAAATTTGATTTATAAAGCCCTCTAGATATCCAATTGAAATGTCAAAAATATATCTGAACTCATGTAAGTATTGATCCACATAGCATGTGTCTTCCAGAAATTGCAATTATTTAGTATTTGCAGTTTTTGGCTGAGTGCCGAGTGACAACAAGGGGGAAAAACATGACAGTTTATTTGATTTGAAAGTAATTCACTGCAGTTTGCCAACAAATCTGTAAACTCAAGTAAGACTCAGGTGTTGCATTGAAGACAACAATAGCTTTACTCAGGTAAAGCTATTGTACAACATTAGATACAGAGAGCTTCCAGTAAGCGCAGGAAGAAGTTTCTCCAAAACAAAACTTAATTTTGTGGTTTGTCATAAGAACCGTAGACAGCACTATACATTTTCTTGTTGGAAGACAGACCTGTTGGTTTAATAAAAAAATAAAGAAAAAAAATCTTTTGGAAAAAAAATTTTAAATAGCCGTTTTCTTCAACGAGCAGGCAACTGATAGCAACACAGCATGGAGACATCAGTTTCTAAACGCACAAAATCCCTGTTTGATGCTCTGAAAGAAGAGACACATATTCTGCTGTATGTGGGACTGCCATCACAGCAGTCAGTCTGCTGTGAGGAGCTAAACACTGCTGTAATCAGATGCATCCGTACCGCTCAGATCAGAGCATGGTGACAATGATTGGAAGTTTTTAATCCTAGACACATCAGACTACTCATCTGTCTTCTTTCAGAGTGTGACGTGTTTCCCATGGTAAATTGTTTTTTTCTTGCACCTTTGCACGCTGACACTTTCATTCGCTGAAACAATTGTGAAGATACGGGCCAAAGAAATATTTACTAAGGAAAAATATTAGTTTTCCAGGAGAAATGAATTAGAGAAAGCCGCTTTTATGTAAAACTAAGAGTAATATGGTGTGATTCACAAACTGCATTTCTACATCATACATCACTTCTGATGTTGATAAAACTATCCACATTTAGTGGCGCTTATCTCTGTCTTGAACTGCGATGATCTCAGCCGCACAAGTTAATATAACATTGCTTCCTATCCCTTTCCTTTCTTAAACACCAATCACCCCTCTCTGCTGATCACACTCCGATAGCAGGATCACCAGATTTCTTACACGTTAGCAGAGAGCAGAGTACTCTGGCACGTTTCCCCAAAGAAAGCAAATAAAAATTTTTTAAATAAGTTTCAACTATTATAGCTTTTTAGAAGAACTGCTAAAATAATAGGAGCTTCATGGGAAAAGAACAGATTTCTGTGTGCGTCTTGTTTATTTTTGTTCACCATCTATGTGTTAGTCTCAGGAATAACCTCTGTTGAGCTTTTGTGTGTACAATTAACGCAACCAGCAACAACAGCTGTGTTACGGGTCAATCCCTGACCCCATCCTTGGCCTTCCAGAGGAGTAGAAGCTTAAAAGGTTGTAAACTTCCTGCACCCCGCCAAACACAAAGTCCTACCAGTCCTCCTTTACTTTTCCCTCTTCAAAATACCTTGATTTTAAGATGAATGCCAGTCTTTTCTTGTTAAAGACTGAGCCTGGTTTGAGTGAGGATGCTGGCATTCAATCCCCTGTAAGCAACTACTGATACCCAACACAAGGAACCTCGTGTTACGGGCTGTAGAAGTAAACAATAAGGCTTGTTGTGGGTATGCTGTGTTTACAAATCTGTCTTTGCTATAAACTATTAAAACACTACATTTTGTGATTCCTGTTAAATTTTAGATTGGTTGTGAGTATGTGCCTGTCCGTCTCTTTGTGTGCATTCACACGCTTGTGCATGTGAAAGAAGAGAATGGGCTGTCTCCCAGGATGTGCAGCTCACGCTTTATTAGAGCAGTAGTACCAGTAAATCAGAGCGCAGCTCTTCCTGGAACTGCTACAACCTTTCCCACTGAGCACTATTACTGAACAATCATAGGCTAGCCATGATAATTAGCAAAGTATCTATCTGTCGAACCCTCCTGTAAACCCCCTCCATCGCCACCACCACCCCCACTTTCCACCCTTTCTCCTCTCTGTCCATCCGTCCACTTTCTACGCATCATCTTGCAGGAATTCTGAGTGATTAAGACAAGGCTCTCCTGGGAGATCACTCGGGACATCTCTCAGTCACTTATCTGCCACAATTGTTTCCTGTGATGTTTGACAGAGTAACATCTACTTCAACTCCACAGGTACATGTAAATAAATGTAAATATCACTGACTGCTGATTTATTTAATTGATTCAATCCAAAAAGTGAAACTCTTATATCAGAAGGATGTATTCTGTTGATTCTTATTATTAAGTCTTGCTGCTAAGGAAAACCAAAATTCTGTTTTCTTAGAACAATATTATTACACCAGTAAATGTGTAGTAATACTTGTACAGATATAGGTAAGGCCAGTTTGCTGGCCAATCAAGCACATGGGCACCTTGTTTTTTTTTTTTTTTCACCTTTATTTATACAGTTAAATTTCACAAGGTCTTATTTCAAGGACGATGTGTTTTAGACTTAATGCAAGTAATGCATCAGTGTAGCTCTTGTGTTGGATAAGCCTGTACCTCTTGAAGACTCGACTTCAGATGCCTATGAGTCACCCTAAATGTTTTGAATGGGCTTTGCAACACAGTCCATTCAGACCTATCTTAATCCCCATCTCTTACACACCTTTTTCTGAAACAGTTTTTCTTCCACTCAACTTTTAGTATGCTTAGATCATGTTCACTGTCATCATTGCAAGATCAGAGAAAAAATAGTAAGTAGGAAAGTCTTGGAGGAAACCAAACAAAAAAGAAATCAATATCATATACAAGTCATCAAATAAGCAGCTTAAACAATATCACTATGCCTAATTAAATTTTTGAATCATGAAGAGTCATACTCTTTTCAACTGAGCCCTTGTTTTAGGGAATTAAACTTTGAATACAACAATAGAATCTGTTTTCTTTTTCTTTTTTCAAACTTTACATAACTGGTATTATAAAAGGGCTAGGAGTCAATCTCATCACTCATGATCATTAAAATGTGAGATAATCAAGCCTCTCATTCCAGTTTGTTGAGAAGGATAATCAAGGAAACACTTAATGCATGTAACAACTAATCCTTTCATTTATGTTAAACCCTTCACTCCTCAATTATCATTTGTAGGGATTATTTGACTTTGCAGAAGACTGACATGTCTTTAAATTTTACTTGCTTCATTTCAGTCATAACAAGAGATAAAACAACTGCAGGTAACTGCAAAAATTGTTATCTCTGTTGATGGACAGATCATAGGATGTAAAGTGACGCTTTTTGAGGGGATAAACACTGGTTTTTGAATGAGCATGTATGGCAAACAGAGGAAGGAGAAAATATTTTACAGTTAGGTGTGCTCAATAGAGCAGGACCAGGATACAGGAAGGGATGTCGAGACGTTCTCAGTTTAAGATTCCACGTTTGATAGTGACGGCACTTTCTCCCCATCTTTCCGTAGCCAACTGGCATCTGGAGTGGATTTTGTGCTAGCAGACACCAAGGAACATGATTACATTCGGCTAACTGTGCTCTAAACTGATTATGCATGTGCCAAGCTAATGGACTACATTTGCAAGAGGAAAAATAACATCCAATCAATCTCAATTACTGCCGATTGCACCGGCCCCCGAGACAAGGAAGGTAGCCAGCAAACCCCACTTCCCCCCATGTTCTCCCCTTTCTTCCAACCCTTCAATGCAAGCTGAGGCCTATAGCTAGGCCTGGTTAGGCCCCATCCTCTCCCGCTTGTTAGAGCAACCAGGTTGTGAAAAAGGATTAGCCTGTCATTGCCACATATTATCATAAGGGATTATCCCTACACATGTAAAATATTATGTTAATGTCCAGCTGTAAAGCAGGTTTTTGTCAGGATCAACGTCAAAGTTAAGCTACAAATATATTTTATTTGAGTTGTGCAAACCGAAGATGATCATCTGAGGTTATCCGCACAGCAACATAATATGGGTTTGAATTCAGGAGTGACCATTCTAGATTGATTCCCATCACATTAAATCTCTTCGGGAAAATAAGAAGGCGAAAGAAAGCTTCAGATTACATGGCTCAGTAGACAGAACGCAGTTCTCACAAAGAGTGTATTTCAATTGAGGAATACCGTTTAGAAAGCAGACAGAATCAGCCCATGCTGTGTGGTGGTCCAGTGGTCAGGATAAGTTGCTGGCTCATTCTGTGGCCTCCTAAAACATTCCGATACATGGGGTGGTGGGGGTGATATTTTTAGAAAGCCCTAATATGGGCCACATACCACAGACTCTGAAATTATCCCATCTAACTTAGCTCTCAGTTTAAACCTTCCTTTTTAATTCCAGTAATTACAGGCTCCAATTTATATGGAGCTGCACACACAAAGGCCTAGTTTAATGCAAACCAGTTTGATTTGGGTGAAGTGTCCCGAGCATGTCCCACATCTTACAGCATGTTTATGCTGAGTTGATGATTTATTTTATCCCTGTTTTGATTTTCTCTTTTTTCATCCATGAATAAACTAAGAGGTCTTTGCAGGCATTGGTGGGCAAGGCAGATTTTTGGCTGTCAGTATCTCAACCAGAACTATAAATCTAAAGGAGTAAGAAAACTGTGCAGCTGAAAAAACCTCACAACCATGTATTTGTCACATTGGTAAGTCATAAACTACTGTAATGAATCCTGTCAACTTGTGCTCATCTTTGTTTCTGAGTTGTGTAGGGGATGAGGCAGAGCTTACAAGAATTAAGATTTTCTCTGGTTTATGGAGCAGGTGATTTCTGGACAAATGCACACAGTCTTAGAAAACCAATTGGTTTTAAGAAATATGGAGCCATCTTAAGAGGCTTAAGTAAAAGAAAAAAAAAAAAAAAAACCCTGGATGTGTTGTACATATTTAATCCCTCACAGCCTGAACTCTTGTGTGACATGTGTATTTCCTCTCCTAAAAAGCTTGTGTGAAGAAATATAGTAAAAGAAAAGAACACACAATTTCTTTAGATCATTAGGGTCATAGCAAAGATATAGCTACAAGACAATAAGAAGAGCCCTGTTCTACAAGAACAACGTTCTCCTCTGTAAAAGTGTGATGTTGAGAGATAACATGCCCGAATCTGTCAACTTGGATCCAAGTTCACACATGCATTATAATTTTGTTCCTAAAGTTCAAATAACTACACATATTTAGAGGAATATAAATTTTCTAGAAATAGACAAAAAAAATCTAAATCTTTGAATGAAATGTGTTTTGCTTAACAAAATATGACAATCCAAAAACCTCCCTGGTCCTCTGTAACAGATGCAACCGAAGCACTCTATTTCACCTGCCTTTTTAGCAAAACCAAAAGTTGATTTATTTATTCTTCCTGTTATTTCAGTACAAAAACCCTTTGTTGAAAACATGTTTGTCATGCCACAGAGTCTGAGAGATCATTTGTCATGCTACTAGGCTTTTAAATTGATGAGATTTTTTAAGCTCAGTTTTTTTGTGTAATTAAAAGCCCATGCTCGAGGTAGAAAGCATGTCTTTCTTTCTCTCATCTTTAGATATTTCTTGCAACAGATAAGGTGCCACAGGTGCAAAGGAATGCAATAATTGAAATAAAATCCCAGTCTGTCATTAATCCAAACTGGTTAATGACAATAAGGAACTTCCTAAAAATATATTCTATAGCTGTAGAAAGATGGTGCTTTTCTTGAGCATGTTGCCTAAGTTGACACCACATATGTGTTGCCAGTGCTTGTGTGTCTTGTGCATATGTGCAACTATGCCAGTTTGGGTTAAGCGCAGACTAGCCAAAGCCGCAGACATACAGGATAGGCACCTAAGTGGAATCAGGCCTGTTAGATTTATGGCCATTTGTTCGGAGAGTGTTCATCCACTGGCTATTATGGAATGATTAGAGGAGAAGGTGAAGCTCCAAGTCCAGCAAAAATCAATACGGCTGTCGAGAACAATTCAGCCCTTCCCGCTCAGAGGAGTATTAGCACCAAACCTCTGTCTCCTAACACTTCTTCATTCGTCTACCAAGTGATTTAGTCCTAAGCTTCCAAGCCAGCTTGTCCTGCCATGTTCTTCTCAGGGCACTAGTGGGGCCGGCTTCTGTATGACAGCTACACAACAAAGATGTTATTCATGCCTCTAGAGAACAGCTGGTGGTGATGTCGGCAACACAAGAACATTTATTAAGTCTTGCTGAGGCAGATCAAGTTAGCATGGAGATTATTGAATAAGCGTTTCACCCTTTCTGCAAAACTCTATGATGTTCCAACTTCTCAAAAAAGACAATAAAAACTGCTATGTATAACAGGACCATCATACTTTTCCCAGACATTTTTAAACTTATAACAAATACGTTTTGCAGGACACATCCAGATTACCAAATTGACCAATGTGTAAATCAAAAAATCAACTGACAAACTTAGAAAGAAAAAAAAAAAGGCTGAGTGGCACGTGTGATTAAAAATAACTTAAAAACCACTGACCTTATACAGTTTGAGGCTGGCCTCATGGCGTGAATTGACAGTGTGCATCCTCAGCTTCTCCAGGCTGTTTGTGTAGTAATCACAGGCATTGCACTTTAGGTGCACTGGATTGCCTATTGCCACACACTTCAAGCGCCATTCATTGCCTTTGCCCCCTTCTTTGATGTGAGCAACAAGCTGGTACTTCTGCACATGCTTGTCTGTTTTGCAATGCAGCTGGAAGTTGGCTTTAAGCTGAGTTGTGTAGTGGCACAACTTGCACTGATGAGAGTCTCCCACCACGGCACGCCACTCCTCCTCTGGCAGGCTGCGTTCGGCACCCATATGCATGCCTAGCACATCCAGGTTGTCAGTGGTGAAGCGATTGCACACAGCACACTGAAAGAGCTTGAGGGAGGGATCTGTGGTCTGTGATAGACTTTCTCCAAGAGTCATCAGTTCCTCAGACACCAGCTGCCCACCGCCAAGACGCACATCCACTGGGATTTCCCCACCTACAGGAAAAAGCAAAAAGAAAATGAAGGAAAGTGTAGCTAGATTATTACACTGATTGCTAACACACTGTGATCATTACAGTAGTGTTTATCTACACTGTAGAAAAAACAAATAATCTTTTTTATTTTCACTATTTGACATTATACTATGTGATTTGGGATTTTGTTAATGTTTTGCTCCATTATATAAATTTCTTTCCCTATGATGTCATCTAGCTCGTCAAGAGCACAAGTCTCTCTCACACCAATAAATCAATTATGCTGCCACCCATGTGCTTCAAAGTTTTGATGTGACTCTAAGGCTTGCAAAAGCAAAAATGTTCATCAAGGCCTACACTTTAATTTTAGGACAAGACACATCTTTGACAATAAGGTTTTAGGCCTTGACTACATTGACAAACTTTAATCTGTCATGGACAAAGGAGTAAGAAAGAACCTGCCCTCTTTCTGAATGATCTGATGGCTGGACATTCTAATGTAGTTTATGTTCGCATGTCATTATTGGAATTGATGAACATGCCACTTTCTGGCACCTGGATTGATTGACAGGTAGCATCATATCAATTGTGCCCAGGGATGAAACAGAACTGGAGATCTGCAGTTCTCATCCTGATCTATCTTTGCTGATTTCTTTAGATTTTCCAAAGATGAGACATAAAGAAAAAACCAAACCATGACCTCATCATCTCAGCTATCACAAACATTGCTAAAGGCATAGCAATTTTAGTGCATGTGGATTTACGACTTTGAAGAAAGTAATAAAACATCCTCGATAATGTTATGTCTGTCATGTATTTAGCTAATAGAAAATTTGTGGTACTCTTACCTGACCCAAAACAGGAAATCTTAGGAAAACAAAAGGTTTATGTGTGTGTTTTTATAGCCCTCATGTAAACACCTTGTGTCAATTATACAATTAAATGTTACAATTTAAACAATATGCGAGGTTTTTTTTTATTATCTTAACAGAATGAATGTCTTTAGTCCCCCTGCCACCAACAATATAAATCATGCCCCAACTTTAAAAACAAATAATTATAAAATCCAAATCCAATTTATTTTCAAAGCATGTTAAAAAAAAAAACAGAAAGTTTGCCAAAAACTGCTGTTCAAAACAAATATTTAAAACACATTAAAACAATTACATAAAATAGAACACAAGCAATAAAAAGAGCATGTCAACTCACAATGGGCCAAAAAGAAATTAGGTAAGAGGTGACACTTTTGCCTTTATTTGCTGTTCTTTAATCTTTCACTGCCCAGACTGAGTATGCGGGCCTGACCTAGCCTGGCTTTACACTAAATTAATACCAGCAGCTCCTTTTTATTTATTGCTGCAAAAGGCAGGCTGTTACCTGGGCTTTTATAGCAAAGAGAGAGAGACCTTTGAGAAGTCCTCTGAAATCATTTGCAGACCCAGTCATAGCTGCTTATACTCACTAACAGATGCACCGACATGCTGACGTAGTATGCTAGTACTGTTCTGCATCTCATGTCTTCCCTTCCTTCGTGACTTCATGCTTGATACGTAGATGGATTTATTGATTTACTGTAGATGTGTACCCTGCATCAGTGAATTTGGTTGTAGATCATTTGTTCAAGGTATTGACTGAAAGTTGTGCAACTATTTCCATACTACTTTTTACTATTATTATAAAAGCAGAAAGAAATGCACACTACGTCATGTCAACCAATCTGCTTTTATGTAACAATAGGTTTTTACAAATTATAGATTATCTTTTAACCAGTAGTTTTAAATAGATGTCTGCTGTAGTACTGCTTCACTCTTTAGCATAGATTATACCACAAGTTATCACTCTCCTAATCTTATTCTTTGATTCTGAAAATCATCTTCTCACATCATGATTTTAGTACAAGTGAGAATTGGGACTGATTACCGCCACAGCTTTCAGTGTTACACGCAACACTAAATATCTTCAGCAATGCAAAAAGAGAGCAACAAATAATAACTATAATCCGTTTCTGGTCTTATATACCATTAGATAATACATTATCTTAGGATTTACGTACTTGTCAAATAATATTAAAGTAGAGTAGTTTGCTCATAGATTTATTGGGGAACATTATCTAACATTCCAAAATTTAGCTCATCTGAGCTCCTATTCAGAGGAGTTTGAATGACCTGTCAGCCTCCTTCCCTGTTTCCTAATACTATAGCTGTATGCAAAAGGTAAGATTCTAACAACTTGGATATACTTCATATAACCCCAACTTAAAAAACTGAAAGATCCATTTTAAAGGAGGATGGGGGGAGGGAACTAAATTAATGGAACTATTGTATCAGCTTGTGTGGAAGCAGGGGTAATGGTCAGAAATCCTGCGGGACCCAATGGTAGTAGAACACATACACTGTAGGAACAGAAAGTAATAGTTTGAAATCCACCAGGAGGAAGCAAAACTAGGATTAAAAAAATGTCCTGTGCAGGGGCAGTATATGAGGCATTAACTCACCAAGACTATGAAAGGTAGAAGAATCAATTATTTTTAGAGTCTTTGTATCACATTATACACATATTGCTTCCAGGAATGGCCATATGAACCAAAAAGGTTTTTATGAACGGTAGAAACACAATTAAAACATGACTAACCAACATTTACAATTATCAGTCCTGTATATCTAGCTGAAAAGGCGGGAACATATGGTCTGTATTTCTCCTGATTTTGCCAAGACGTTTGCCAAGATGTTTTCCCACAACATGTGTACAACAATCAATGGAAATAAAATTTTGCTTTGAGTGTTGGGAAACTAAGACTGTTTTTAAAATCTAGAGAGGCAAGCTGTGACTCACCGAGTGCAGGCGCCAAGGTAGCCATGCTGGGATCCAGATGAAAACTCCCCATCAGGAACTGGGCTTCCGGTCCAGCTGGATCTATCTTAAGGCCTGGTGGAAGGCTCATGTTCTGGGTCAGGTAATATTGGTAAAGCTCAGCCTCAGATGGTGAGGGCATGGCTCCTAAGCCAAGTCGCCCATGCTGCATCTGAGTCACATTTTGTTGAAGAAGCATCATGTTGTGCATGTGCTTTTCACTGGTCATGTGGATGCGTAGATTCCGAGCAACGTTGGTTTCATAGTCACAAACTTCACACCGCCAGGTAGGTTTGCTCTTCGGCTTTGTTGGCGAGGGGGCTCCACATGGCACAGACATGTGAGTGGACGACTGCGTCGGATGATGGTGTGGAGTATGATGGCTGCTGGCCTGCGTCACTGAAGGTACAGCCACCACTCCACCTGGGGTATGTCCAAAGACCTGCTCCTGTGCAGAGCCAATAGAGCCTCCATTCTGCAGTGTCTGCATGTTGTTTAAGTGCTTATCCGATTGCATGTGGATACTTAAGTTGCCCTTTGTCGTAGTGGAATAGTTACACACCTGAAGAACAAATAATATTTTCTCTTTAAGTGTAATAATGCTATAGAGACATAATTCTTGGCTAAAATTGTACATTATCTTAATTTATCCATCTAAATTAACAAAACTAAAAAGCATATGCAACTCTTAAAAAGGAGCATTAGAACTTTTTCTGTATTCTTACCTCACACCGGAAGGGCTTGTATCCACAGGTATAACTTTCACCACGAGCCAAACGAGGGTGACTCTGACCACTGCTGCAATACACACAGGAGCCTCCAGAGTCTGGGTGTTTCTCTTTCATATGGGCCTCCAATGTCTGCTGGTACTTATAATGCCAATTGCATTTGGGACACTTTAGTGTCTTGCATGAGTTGCGTGAATGCATCATGGTCATATGACCCCCTAAAGAACGTGATGACCCTAGAACGGTATCACATTTGGGACACTCTACTCCGCTTCCTCCACTCCCACCTGGGCCATGGTTCTGTGAACACTCCCCCATCCCTGTGATGTCACAAGAACCCCCTGGGAGGGAGAGGGAGTGACCATGAGATGACGGGTGGAGGTGATGATGATGGTGGTGTATATGGTGATGATGCAGAAGGGCTCCATTTTCATCCTCTCCTTCTGCTGGGCAATCATTTGGTTCTGGAGCTGTGGCACTATCTCGATTGGCACTTTCATCAGCAGCAGCAATGGTGGACAGAGGTGAGGAAGAAGTGCCAGCAGTGTCATCCTCGCTCCTTCTGATGGCAGCTGCCGCTATTGCCATGGGAACTGTTGGTCCCTGGCAGTTAAAGCTCAGAGGGAGCTCTGATGTCCTCCCTCCACCATCTGCAGCTGAAGCCTCTTCCTTGACAGAGGAGGAAATGGAAGCAAGGGCTTTGCTGTTGAGCGTGGAACTGACTGCAGAGGTGCAGGCAGAAGGCTGGAGAGTGCTACTAGGCAATAATAAAGGAGATTTGGAATTGCTTTGGTTTGAGACAGCTGGTTCTCCCACCTCACTCCCACCGCTGCTACTGTTACCACCACAGGCCACTGCAGTGCTTTCTGCCTCCACCTCATCTTCCTCTTCCCCTAACAATAGTTCATCCTCTTCTTCTGAGCCCCCCAACTGGTTGGATAGATGCACATTGCTTTCATGTCCCTCAGTTCTCATATCTTCTCCCTTGTATGCCAACTCTTTCCTCACAGGCTCCTCTATTCTCCCTCCCTGTTTGGGCAGGGCACTGGAGTCTTTGGCAGAGCCAGGAGAAGAGGTAAGAGTGGATGCTTTGGAAACACTTAGTCCACCTATAGAAAGGACTGAACCAAGTGGTGTTTGTTGCTGCTGCTGTTGTTGAAGGCCAGAGTCAGAGTCTTTGTTTAGGAGGGTCTCACTGCCCCCACTGCTATTTCCAGGCTCCAGATGAACACCACTAAATGTACCATAGAAGCTCTGTCCAGAGTTAATGGGTAGCAAGGTAGGTGGCAGAGGACTGCTCCTATTTTTTGGTTCCAGGAAGCTAATAAGGGGCTCCTTGTCCTTCCCAATGCCCTGGATGATGGCAGAGGCATGCTTGTCCCCTAACAGCTGCCGTTCATCTTCACACAGTGTCATGCGGTGATCATGGACAGCATGAGTGGCAAAGGAACGAGCATAGCCAAAGGACAACTTGCAGAGAAAACACATTAGAATGGGCTTACCCTTTCCATAAAGGGCTAGCCCATCAAATTTGGAAAAATCCACATTGTTGGGAACATCTTTGGATACGCAGGACTTCTTGGCAGACCCATCGCTGTTCAGGTAATCCTTGTTGCTTTTGTGCCGCACATCAAAGACACGAAAACTGTGCAGGACAGGGCTGAGGCCTGCCATTGATGAGGTATTGGGAAAACCTTGGTCCGAGTTACCGAACCACTTCCCAAAAGACGATGCTATGTGGAAAGTGTTGATGATCTGTGGGTAGACTGAGGATGAAACCCCAGCAGGTTCTCCCGGTTTTGCCCCACTTGTGACAGAGTTTGTAGGAAGCAGGCCAGGTACCATACTTCCACTACTTTGGATCAATTGACTGAGGCTCTCCACAATGTATGCTGAGCCATCTGGCTGGTAGACTATCTCTCCAGTCAGGTTTTCCACATCACTACTCTCCTCTTCCTCTTCCTCCTCTCCTTCTTCACTCCCACTCTCAGGTGGTCCCTGCTGTTGTGTGGGCTGATGTCGCAAAAGAGTGGGCATACCTCCTCCCCCTGAAGTTATTGGCACTCCAGGAAAGGGCTGAAGACTTGGAAAACAGCTGTCAATCTCCATTTCATCTAAGTCCTCCGATTCTTCCTCTTCACAGCTCACTCCCTCCTGCACCACTTCTTCAAGACCCTCTCTCCTGGAATGCAGCTGGCCAATGGCAGAGCTATCACGGTGAGCCTGGGGTAATGTCTGTTTTGGCTGCGGCTGCTGTGACTGTAGGTCTCTCACCCCGTCATGAGGGGCAATGGAGTTCAGGGGCTGAGAAGGGTACGACCCAGAGAGGGACAGGGCATCCAGAGAAGGGGCCTGGTTGGTGCAAGTGACCTGTGAGCTTGAGTGATCGTTCCAGGGCTGTGGTGGTTGCTGCTGTTGGGAGGAGCTGAGCCCATCCTCTGTCCCAGAAACCACGGGAGACTCACAGCTGTCCATGCTGATGCCTACATGAGGCGTTCATCGCATCTAGGCCTGCAAAGATACATATAAGAGGTTAATAAATTGTAGATATGGTACATTTCCATGTCAAAGCTAGAAACAAATGTCCATATTTTAAGCTAAATTACTGTCTCAATTGAAAAAACAAACAAACAGAGAAATATAAAATCTATGCATATAACCCGTAAAAGAAAAGAATATCAAAAGCATGGCAAATTAAACAAGAGCCAAAACTCTGAGATATAATTGGAAAGCTGACACCCTACTCATTACGCTAGATTAGGCACTTAAACACAATACCTGAGACAAGCACTAATAAGCCATCCACGATTCATCTTCCTGCCATATCACAAAAGCACCATCTTTTATCTTCACCTTCCAAACAACACCCTTAATCTTATATTCTGCAAATCCTACATCCGTTTTTAATTAACTTGCAGTCAGACTAACTTAATAGATCAAATAGATTCCTTGTGAGATAATTAGACACTGAGAAGCCACCCATCAGCACATCACACATTTACATAACTTGTAGAAAAGGTGAAAATGTGTTGTTTAAAAAATTGTTAGCAGCATTACAGTTATTACTCCAACTACAGTTGCAGTAAAAAAGGAAAAATATAAATCATGTGTATTATTGGGACAGGAAGGCCTAAACTAACAGCAGCAATAAAAGGCTGGATTTTTTTTTGGAGCTCAAAATACATAAGATGGGTTGGGACTTCACTGCAGCTGTGTTTAGATCTTGCATCCAATAACCTCTGAGCTTAGCCTGGTTTCAAACGCTCCAGCCATCATCCGCCTCTGAAATAATAAATGGGAGCTGAGCTTTCGGGAGCTGGCCATGCCCCGAGCATCTGAGAGGCCCAACACAGGCTGCAATTTAGAGCGCAGAAGAGATAAAATGATAACACAAGATACTGCTGAGCTAATAATTTTATTAAAGGGATGCAGCCAACATTGATTAAAGGGGGCAATCGGGCTGAAGCCAATAACTCTGGGCTGCCCTTTAACCCACCAGTGCTGAATATTACATGAGTAAAGTTTCCCGGCACCAAGCTCACTGCCATGTCTCGGTTGATTAGCAAATTCAGTGCTTGCACTTGATTTATTTACTTATTTACTTAGAGATGCAAATTTCAGCTGTGATCAGAATAAAGTCTACCCCCACAGCCTAACACATTAACCACTGAGCAAGAGGAGAGATTGATAATGTCTGTCTGCCTATTCATGAATGTCTGATGAAAAGTACCCCTTGTGCAAAGTACCTCTTCAACCTATAATCTCTCCCACTACAAAAATAATGCGCAGCTATTTTAAAGATGTTAATTTGTGTTAAGGCTTTATTATTAACTGTAAGAGACCATAAACTAAACTATATTAAGCAACATAAAATATAATTCAAGTAAGACATAATAAAGGACGGGCAGTGGAAACCAAAATAAACAAAGAAAGTTAAAAAGAAACTAACAAATAAACGTTGGAAATGTGCATGCATTTATCAAAGGATGTACAAGTTGTGAGATTTTTAATGCTGAATGAACTAACTTTGATCTAGTTTGCATATAATTTGATGAGATATTGAAGATGGTAGACTTGCTGGCTTATTAACAAGATTGCTTTATACAACCAGACATGATTTAAAGATGGCTGCCATATTGAGTGAGGGGATACTAGCCCTACTGGTCTGTATTTATTATCTGCTCCATTAATAAGAGGCTATGAGCTCAACGGCCATTTCACACAAATGGACAGACGGCTGAGGAGTGCAAGAAGAAAAAAAAGAAAAGCCACTTCAAGCCGAGTGATTCTTCAAGCTAAAAGCAAGAGGATAAATTGTGCAAAATTAAGTGGAAAAAGGACAGAAATGAGAGCTGCCTGAAAGAAATGTCTCACGGGAAAATATTCCCACATCAAAACGTGGAATAGTTCATGCATTATTTTTATTAGTTATTAACCCATTCCTTCACGTTCCAGTTGTTGCTATGACGGGGAGGTTTGCACAAACGCATGATTAGGAGTTGAGACTGCTGCTTAACAATGACCTGCTTTTGGCCTTGATAAGTGTGAACAAGCTGAGTACAGTGTGGGCTACTGTACTGAGAGTATGTAGCCCTCAGTTCCCATTACATTTCTAAGATACCACAAGCAATTAGCAGTAGTCAGGGTAACACAATGACTCTTGATCAGAGGTGAAGCTCTGAGCTAGCTTGGTGTGCCCACTGCTTACAGAAAACAGGATTGCCCTTTAAAATCAAGATGGTGTAATTCAATAACCTACAGTGGTTACAGATGAGCAATGGGATTGTCTGGAGTCGGAAAGTCGCAGATGGGCCCAACTGATATAAAACTGTTTGTCTCTTGGATGTCTGCCTGGCTCAGTGACACCTGTTTAAAGCAGGAAAAGCTTTAATCTCTGGGAGGCACTAAACAAGTACAGGAGACAGACACAGAGACGCAGTCGAAGGAGAGGGGAAGTGGAGGAGGCTGGAGTCTCTGAGTGCTGACTATGTTAATAACCACAAATCAAAATGAAGGAGGAGCCCGCTGAAGGTGACTACAACCAAGCATTATTATGGACAGATATGCAGTATCATGTCATATCCAGAAATAAAACAATTCTTTTTGCATGCTGGCAGCACAACAAGTCATTAAGCCATAGCCCCTGCAGCCTAGGTTGCATTGTAGTTCTAAATGTGGGCCCACTAAGTTCACAATAAGCAGGCTGTGTGCAGCCAAAACAAGCTTTAGTTGACAATATGAGATAATCACAAGGAAGAAAAGGCTGGATTCCTAAGCTGATCTAAAAGAGAGTGTGCCAGACAGTAGAAATCACCCTCTAGTGCCACCTTCCTTCAAAGACACTTGCCAGGATTGTTTTGCTTTCTTCTTCTCATAAAAAAAGACATTATTACACAACTTCTGAGTAATAACAGGAAAAGCTTTAATCTCTCTTAAATCAGCTTCTGATCTTATGAGCAACACCACAATTTGGATGTCATTTGGTTGTTTTAGTTAGTTAGATCTAAGTTACAGGTCTTTTCATTTGGTGTGATTTACCATGCAGGGTAAGAATTTAAGGCCAAGGAACCATTTGATTATAAGCACGGCTGATGACTTGCTTTGAAGCCTTGTTAGTGCCTCTAGAGTACCACTGTTTTCAAGGGGGTCCTGAGAGAATAAGCTCTCACACAAGCTGCAAAAATTATAGGCAGGACAGAGACTAAAACTTCTATCCGAATATACGTCAGCAATGAGAGACCTCCTGTTTGAAACAGAAAAGACAGAGCTACTTTATATGCCTCAAGGACCACTAACAATACAGCAGATCTGATTCTCAATTGTTCCTCAGTGATGTAGCTTGTCTGTGTCTAGTCTCTGAGCCATCACAGAGCCAGGCCAGCCACCGCAGGGTAAGGGGCGCTTATTGAAAAATCAATGGCGTGAACGCTAAGCAAGTTACAGGAAGATGTGGGAAGGAAGGATTCTTATTGATAAAGCAGGGGAAGGCTTTTGATGTTGCACCAGGGACATGCTCATTGATGAGGGAACTATTGTAGTCCTCGGGCAGAGAGAAGCCTGGGTTTATCTCCCAGGTTTGTTCCACTTAATCACCAATAAAGGCATGCATTCACTTTAACGTTAGCTTAGTGAATCCTTGCTTCAACACAGCACTCTAACAATGAGGGAAATGTAAACGTGTTGCACTAAGATTTATGTGTCTTGCCAAAATTATTTCCTGAATCAACTCATTAAGAAAGAAATCTTAATAGCTCGCCAGACTAATGTTTTAAAAAAAAAGAAATAAATGCATCCATGAAATGAATAATTGCAACAGTGAAATAGGATCAAATATCAAACAGGCAAATATTTTACTGAAAAAATGCCAGTCAAAAGGAGAATACCTTCCAGTATTTTACTATCACCAAGTAACTTTAAGAGTAACTTTAGTAGGCAAAAAAAATAAATAAAATTTACTAAAAATATTACAAAAAATTTCTAAAATATCTTAGCAGTACTTGTTCTCATTTTCCCCAAAATTGCAATTGTGACAACTGCTCATCTACACAGTGTTGTTAATTGTGAATTGTAAATGTTCAGCCTTTTCTTCCACTAATGCAGACATAAGGATGCTCTAACTGCAGGAGGTAAAAAGTCACCTCAGGTCGATGGCACTCAGCCTGTAAACAGGGCTTCCCGTAAAATCAATGATGTTCAGTGGGAGCTATCAGTCTGTGAAACAGAAATAGCTAGCGCTGTGTCGAGTCTGAGGCATGGAGGAACAGTCATGTGTGTTTACAGCAGAGAGTGTATGTGCAGGAGACTCTTCCCTGACACGTCTGGGAAAATTTCTCAAGTACGTCTGAATCGAGGCATGTAGTTCACCGTCACGCTTGTTGGTAGTTGTTGGTTGTCATACAAAATATGAAGTATGACAAAAATAGTTACAGTCTAACCAGACTAAATGTACTTCAACATCTCTCAATTTTTGTAGGAATTTGAAAAATAAATTAACTTGTTGCATAAAATCAGTGGACCTGAAGCAGAATGTGCAACATTATTTTTACCCTTTACACAACTCTATCACATTGTGCAAATCCATTCAATACTGCAAATAGAAATGGAAAAAAAATGGAAAAGGTTACCTAAGAGACCAAAGCAGTAAAATCAGGGCTGAATAAGGTGGTGGGATTCAGTGATAGAGACAGGTTTGAGTCAAACTGAAGAAAAGACTGATACTGCATCAGAGTTCGTCCAGTTTCCAAAGGTGTGATGGAAACAGCGCACTAGTGTAATTAGAAGTAGTTAATTAGCTGAGGGTTAATTACTGGGTTCTGCAGAGCGATGGTGAAAGACCTGGTGGGGTGGCAAAGCAAAGAGAGAAGCTGTGAACGCACAGCAGGAAGCTCCCAGGCTCCCACCAATTAGCAAACAGGGAGAGGGGGTTGCAGTGTTCTGGTGTACTTCAAGAACAAATATGAAAAGCGCTCATACAGGAAAAGAAATGAAATATGAGCAGGCAAAAAGGATATACTCTTTCTTATGAATTCTTATGACTGTCTGGGATAAAAATGTCAGTAAATCACAACAAAACTTTCCATTTTTTAACACATATATTTGAAAAAGACAGAAAAACTTACAAGGAAATTCTACAAAGGCAACTTCTTAGCACTTTTCATTCATAAAGATTGCACTGCTTTTTTTCTCCTGTGTCTCATGTGGTTTGCTTAGAAAGCTTTGTAATTTATAAGTGCATAAATTATCCTTGAAATTACGATAGTGATGTAAAATCAGAGAAGGGCTATTGGGCACAAACTAATGTTCACCCCTAGGCAACCCCATGCACAGTGCACTGGTTGACATCCACACACAGTGGGGTGGCTGTAAAATTGCAAGATAGAGTGGGAGAGATTTTCAAATACTCATCAGATTGGTTAGATACACATCCTCCATTTCGGCTCAATTTTAGACCAACAGACATGGGTGTTGAGTGATTTGAAACGGTTTGACATGGAGCTTCACATCCTTTAGCACGGACCTCTGACTTTCTCACAGAGCGGAATCAAGTAAGGCTGAGAGGAAAGTCGTGCTCTGTGCCTTTATCTTTCAGGAGCTAATCTTTAATTCTTTGGGATTCTTCTGAATTTAGAAAAGTGAAAAACTTCTAAAAACGACATGTGTACTACTGGGCTTCTGCGTGTCTGCAAATAAAAAGGAAAGAAAGATGTAAGATTAGATTAAGATACGGCGCTAGACACAAAGCCGGGAAGCCAAAGATACATGTCCAATGAAAGGTCACGGACAAGGGGAAAATGTGCTGATCAAATTCTTGGAGCCCCAGGTCCTTCATTTCTACTAATTATCAGATCTGCCGCTATTTATAAATGCGGGAAGCAGACTTTCTCTCTGGAGAGGATGGAAGTGAAATCTGCAAACTACAGTGCTTTCAGGGGCCAGTGTTTGCACTGAGTTAATTTATTTCTTTTATATTTTGAAGTTGATACCGAGCGAGGGTTGAAGATATTGTTATAGACCGTGGACAGAATATTGTGCACAGAAGCAGCTGATCAAGTTCAAATAATCCTCCATCCTATTTTCAGGAGTGGGAAACTCGTTTGAGTCACTGTTAGAAAACACAAAATTGAGAACAACCGATTAAGAACAACCATATTAACAACCATACAGGAGCACATACACACTGTTCGGCAGCACATCAGCTTAGGCAAGGCAACCACAAACACAGTTGTTAAAATGATCAATACCATTGAAATATTAAACCTTAAGAAGCCACAATATTGATTCAGAGCCTAGTGATAAAATGGTTTATTATCACAATTGTAAGGCTTTATGTAAATGTTTTAGAGGGTCTTTCATGCTGCCCATCTGCTGTGGCTACATCTGAATTCCAGAACCACACAGGCGTCTTACTGCTCTCCTTTATTGCCTTGCCACCCAAAAAAAACTTGAGACTGCGGTGAACAGGAAGACGTCATTACTATCGCCTGTACATTTATTATAAATCGATGAAACAGTTTAGCATACAGAGTACAAAAGAACAAAAAGGGAAGAAGAGGGACCCTTCAAACCCCCTACCATGAACCAAGGAACAATCTCAGCCTTCTGAAATGTTTTTAAAGAATTACAAGCAGCCCTTTACATTAAACGCGAGGGTACAGAGAGAGAGAACATGGATTGTTTGTGAAAATCATGCCCCGACAGATAGAATGGAGACATGGATGACATGTCTATAATGCTAAACGTTACTGTGCAATCTGGAAAACAAATACCTTAGTAATGAGCCAGTCCTGCACCTGGAAAAACACAGGCTTCACAGGCACCTGGAATTAGGCAAATATCCACTCATGTGGTTTCTTAAAGGGGCAGAAACAAAAGCGCAACAATTAGTTTTTTCGAACAAAGTGATCGGGAAAGAAAACGTAATTTCTGTGAGTACTCAAAATATAAGTAAAATAAAATCACATATGCAGTGTGACATAAACATCAGCATTTAGCAGGCTAAGCTGGCACACACTGCAGGACTATGAGGAGTGAGTTAGATCAGACAGAAAGTCAGAGAGTTAGGGGCAGTGTTCGGTTAAGTGTGTAAACCTGAGTAGAGTGATAAGATCCCTTTTAGAAGGCATGTGAAGGCCAAATGACCAGGAAACCTGAGTAATGTGGGTGAAAGCGTTCTGCAGTGAGAGCAGCGAGGAGGGAAGTCATGCAGTGTTATGTGTGGAAAATGGAAACTCACTATCTCTTTTACGCACCTCTTACTGAGGAGCAGTGCAGTTCTAGCCACATAAGCGTGTGTGGGCATATACCATATCATGTGAGTGAGCACATATCCAGACACACGCACAGAGACACCAATGACACACATGCACATAAAGCGTGGATTAGAGTGTCCCAGTAAAACCATTCTGTGGAAATTATTTTGCTGCAGAAAAAAACATGAAAGTCTAATTCTAGAGTAGGATATCCTGGATAAATAATTAGAGGGTTGCTTTAAAGACCTTGTTCAGCTAAACCGTTCACTCTCCACTTCACATTTGCTAAAGTCATTAATGACAAAGACTTAAAAAGGAAAAGCAAAACTCTTTCTGCTACACAGATTCTTTTTTTGTAATATCAAGGCTGGTCCAAATTCCCCTCTGCCTTGAAGAGGCCCTTATCCTGGGAAAGGACTGCTCTTGTTTCAAACAATAAACCACGGTGGGAAATGTTTGCCTCTGCCTCCTTCCTCTCCTCAACTTAAAAATGTCCATCCTTGGAACGATTATTTATCTTATGTAAGAGAAATTACATATCGTGACTGCAAATGGATAAAACACATAGGAGAAATCTGATACAATGTGAACTTTGACAATGCCTGGCAAAAGTATTCATACCCTTTAAGCTTATTTGCATGTTGTCACATTACAAAGTTTTAATGGATTGTGGGTTTTTATGGACACACCATCACAAAGTAGTTCATATGTGTTGCTAGAAAATTAATATGAGATTTGCATATCTCAAATTTTTACTCATTTCTTTGCAAAATAGTTCAAGCTCAGTCAAATGGGATGGTGAAGATCTGTAAAAGATCATTTTTAAGTCTCGACAAGTTTTCAACTGAATTTAGGTCTGCCTATGCAACATGATGCTGCCACTAATGTGTTTCATTGTCACCCAGGGAAATACATGTATATAGCTTTAGTTTTTTCTAGGGTAACAGGGCAATAAGGGTAATAACAATGCTGTGTAAAGAAAAAGGTTGAAAACCATGTATGACACTTTACAATCTATTATGGTCAACTAAATACAAGCCTTAAATTCTGTGAGTATAGCATGACACACAGGTGAAAAATATATAAATGCACATATAATAGACATATGGTCTGCTAAAAGGTTACTGGATGACTAGAGCCACTGACTTCTCATAGAAAGCCATTGTTGTGTCAAACAGGAATACATTTCCTGAGTGAGTGCTCTAATTAAGCCACTTCATTCATTATCTACTCAAAACAGCACATTATTAATACAAAATTGTTGCAGAACTTAGGAACAAAATTCTACACAACAGCATAAACTCTGAATTGAATATTTTTTTATATATTTTTTTTGTTTAACAGAAGATAAAAAAAGACATGCTGTTATTGCATGAGACATGTCTGATCTTCATACCAGTGATTTTGTAAACTCTGTACTCATAAATCAGCTTTTGATGCAATCGTCATTCTAAAAGGAGGACAGGGCTTGCCTTACAGTTTACAAGGAAGGATTCCAAGGCAAATGTTGGAAGGTAAATCAAATTCCTTCAGAGCAAAGCTGGGATGAGGAACAGTCAACAGTGGAAAGGGGAAGGAAAACAAAGGAAAAACAACTTGTTAAGTGTATAACAAGGTGGCCTGGAGGGCAATGCTGAAAGACACCTCAGCACTTGACTCTGAAGTGTGTAAGAAACATCAAACAGGATTTCTGTAGCAAAGCTGAGCACTGACAAAGCAGACCATAGTGCACAGATACCCTTGTGTAAAGAGAAGCACTGCTGCTGTCAGGAACACACAGAAAAACGTGATTAAAAGACTGCACTTTTCACTTTATTACGCCTATGTGTTCATAAACACTAAATCTGAGGCACTGGAAGAGCTGAAGCTGTTGTCAGATTTCACAACAGAAAAAGGTTACTTGTAATGAAAATGAAGGTGAGGACAGTTAATGCATTCCAGGCAAATTGCATCTCTCTCTATGGTTACAAGGTGCTTGAATCTGTGCTGCAAGCAGACATTAAGTTCTGGTGAGGATGGGCCTCGCTTAAAAACTTTGGCACAAAGGCATTTTACACTCAAGCATACACACACAAAAGAAGGAGAAAAAAAAGCATTTAAAAATGACATCTTTTTTAAAGGGAGTACAACACAGTGCCAAACAAGAGCAAGGGAGAAGCAAAATCCGAAGGGAATATGTTGAGAGTTGTGGAGTGTGTTAATAAGTTCCTTTTCTTCCTCTCCTCTCCCAGCTGGGTCTGAGTGTTGTGACAGTGGCGTGGAGCTATATTTGAGAAAGACCAGCCTGCTGTCCCACCATCTCTGCTGCGCACACACTGCAGCCCTTGTTCGTCTGCTTTAATGAAAAGGCCACATGCCTCCTCTCATCCTCGAGTTGCTTACACGCCGTAACACCTGGTAGATATAAATCAGCCCTAGTGAGCTGTATTTGGGAAGTGAGGCATTAAGCATGACATAGGCTGTCAAAGTTCACATCGCACCGACCGCAACATCGGGTTGAACCGCTCCGAAACAGACCCGAGACCAGGGAGCAGGCCTACCATCAGCCTCTTATCTTGTGCCTCGCAGCTCTGCATGACATGGCTGACACATCTGGGCCCCAGCTGGGAAGCCTGCTGAACAAACTATAGCCAAACCAAGGCTAAGCTGCAGAGCACAGAAGCCCCAGTCTTCCATAGTTTTCATGGTAAAACTCTCATGTTGAAGGATCAAACGCAGCCTCCTTTTAAATTTGTATTGTTTACTGGCATTTGACTGCATGTTTTCTTGTTAGTGAGCTGTGGGGGGGTTGTGGGTGTTATTGCAGTATTTTCAAGAGGCGTACCTTCTATTTCTGAGCAAGGAGATAAAAGCATCTGAGGGTCTGAGTGTTGTGTCTATGCAGTCTGTGTGTGTCTGTGAATGGAATTTCAGTCACGTGAGCCAAGGGTCTGAGGGTCAATTGCTGCAAGAGAACCCACACATTCCTCAGAGGACAGGCACACATCTTTTTGCGCCTGGGCACTCTGAAGTTTCCGTCAACTTGAATGCATGCATGTGTGAGCAAATCAGACTAGCAGAAACCTCCCTTAACTTCTTCAGCGTACTCTCCAGAATGAGATATTTGGCACAAGAAAAGTTAATTTGTAATTTTGTTTCGGTACAAAAGGCGTAGTTTGAAAAAATAAAATACTGAGACAAGACTGAACTGAGGGACAGTACAAATGACTACATTCAAACAAACCTACAGTATTATTACACTGACTATAACCTGCAATATTATTGTTTACACTGCTGAGTAATTAGCCTGAGGATCATAGTGCTCCAGCCAGCAATAGCGGGTTTCTCATAGAGGCACAAGCAAGTATTTTACCGCACAACTGTACTACATATCGTTTTAGCCTACACTTCTGTGTATTGCACTGAATAACAGCAAAAAAAGGTTAGGGAGAAGAGAGGCACAGTGAAATGGGTCCTAGCATGGAAATTTTCTGACTAAATAGACAGGAAGATCAGGCTAGAGACTTTCCTGTGTGTATGCACATTCACAGAGATTACAAGATGGTTTAGAGACCAAGAAGCAGAAAAACACACAGAGTAGAAAACACATTAATATCAATATACATATCAGTAAGATAAAATAATACATGACGTGTTTTCCTATCTGAGAATAAAAGAAACCAATCTTACTAGGCATCCTGTTGACTTTGGGAGACATTTGTTTAAGGAATCAATGATATAACTGCTGTGACTTTAAAGACCATCGTGACCACTAAGACAAACAAAATCTAACACTGTGATGAGATAAGATACGCAGGGGTGTCCAAAGTTGGTCCTCGAGGGCCGGCATCCTGCATGTTTTAGTTCTCTCCCTGGTTTAACGCACCTGGATCAAATGATGGCTCGTTAGAAGGCCTAAGAAGAGCATCGACATGCTGAAAAAGTTCACCAGGGAGAGAACTAAAACATGCAGGATGCCGGCCCTCGAGGATCGACTTTGGGGACCCCTCCAATACTGGAAGAAAGAGAAAGCTGTAAGATCACAAATCACAAGTGGTTATTTAGAAATAATTATTTTTTATATAATTAATATACTTTTAATTATATAGTGCATGAAAAATTTATTTATACTCCTGAAACTTTTTCACATTATGTCACATTACAGTCACAAACTTTAATGTATTGTAATAGGATTTTATGAGATAGACCAACCCAAAGTAGGGTATGAGTGAAGTGGAAAAAAAATTATATTTAAAAATGTTTTACATGGTAAAAACTAGAAATGTATGGTGTGTATTTACATTCATCTCCGGTAATTCTGATAAGAAAAAAAAATACAACTGCATTACCTAATCACTAAAAATAGTCCAGTGAAATTTAATAGGTAGTGTAATTTCTGCAAAAGTGAACAAATAGAATCGTGAAGACAAGTCTAAATGATTTATCTCAATTTCTTACTCTTCTCTTTGGACATTATTTCTGAGTCTTGTTTACATTTTAAAATACTGTTGCTTTCTGATCACACAAACCATACATCATCACTATATTACTCCCACAAACTGTGAAGCTAGGTATCCCTCTATATAAGTCAGCTTTGGCCATGTGACTAAAGCCAAGCCAAAAACATGATAGAGTTGGGCTGACTTCTCCACTCTTGCCATATTGGTCCTTTCAAAAATTACATGTAGGTGGCAAAAAGATGTTTAATCCCACCGTAAGTGTTTTGTGAAAGGGGTCTTAAAGGGCCTACTCAAAGTTCAGACCTTGGTCCAATTGAGAATCTGTGGCAAGAGTTGAACATGAACATTAACAGATGTTCTGTAACCAAACTGACTGAGATTATGTTATTTTGTAAAGAACAAAGGCATACATATTATTCTTTAGACGTACAAAGCTGGTAGAGACATATCCCAAAAGCCTTACAGCTGTAATTGTTGCAAAACTATTGACTGAGAGGGGCTGAATACCAACTTCATAGACTTTTAATGTTAATAAATAACATGTTTTTGTCACATCACAAAAATGCACTACTTTGTGTTCATCCATCAAGTCTGTGGGTTATCACTTAACAAAATGCAGAAAACATTGAGGGGGAATGAGTTTGTATAAGGCACTGTAAGCCAGAGTGCTGTTAATAAGTTGTTGCTCTTCACATCAGCCAACAAAAAAAATGGGAAATGAGGAACAAGAGTGAGGATTCAGATTTTTGTACATGAGACACATGACACAAAACACCAAAATAGAAATGGGGTATAAAAATGAAAGAACAATACGGACAAAAAAAACCCCATTCATTCATGTGAGCATGCGCAAACTTGCTTGTCCACATTTTGTGCTCACCTCCTTTAACATACACACAAAATAAACATGTCAGCAAGGAGGTGAGAATTACACCAGGGCCAACTGGCTCACCCTGAAAGTTCAAGTTGAGTGCTACTACAAATTACAAACTGACAGCTATAACTGTCCCTGGAATGTGTTCCTTACAATGCATGTGCATGTTGGAGTTTGCTAAGGCAAATGCCTCCAGACAGCTGTTCTGGAGGAGGTATTTACATGTCACAATTATATCTTCAACACACACACAAACAGACGCACGCAGACGTAGCCCAGTAACATAAGAACACTGTAATTTTACTCAAACTGTGCTGAACGCCAAGTCGCTTAGATCAGTCATGTCCCGCATAATAAGATTCTCTGCCCCATGTCTAAGAGACGCCCCTATTTTTGATCTGTGAGAACAGAGAATGATAGGGACAGTGTAAGACGATAGGAAGACTAATTGGTTCATAACCTGTAATTGGGGAGAAGTAATTGGAATGGACTGGCAGATGCCAGGTGCGTCTGCTTGAGGTGGGGCAGTGCTGTGCCCTTTTGCCTAGCTACAGGGGTATGTGTTTTGGGTTACAGGGGACTGCACAGGGATTATTTGCAGAGGGGAAGCAATGTTTTAACAGTAAAGCATCCCCAAAAAACATATTTTAGGCGTGACATGGGCCTATTAGTTTTGCAAAAACCACATAAAAGCCAATGACCTGAAATCTGAAAACAGGACAACCACACCCAGAGTGAAAAGGAAAATACATACAGAGGGGAAAATAAGTATTAAACTTGTCAATTATGGTCCTGTTGATATAAAATTCACACCAGCAGTAGGTAATAAGAAAAGCCATTCACACATACAAATAAATGATTAAAATAATATAAAAAACATACAAGTTTTTATAATAATAACTAATAAGGTGGGAGAAAACCTTATATGATGTTCCCACCTCTATTTCATTTTCTTCCACTATTTCCTTATTTTATCCCAATACTCTCCACCAAATCTTAAACAGACACTTCAGCATACATTTTTATCACCAGTGGAGTCTTTCTCATTGAGAATGGCAGTCTATGGCAGTTGAATGCATTGCTTATTATTTTAATGGAAGAACAGAACTTGCTATCCTTTGAAATCTCCCTGTGAATGGTCCAGGTCTCCTTAAATTGTTCTGAGTACTTTTTTGACTCCTTTTGAAGAAACTTTGCAAGGAGCAGGTAGCTGAAGCAAATTTATGATGATATGATGTTCTATCCATTTCCAGAATAAGGCCTCAATTACTTTAAGAAGTTTAGAAATTTGTAAACCAACCCTATAAGCAGGTTTAACAGCAAGAAAGTTGAGGTTTTGAAAGAGGCCTTTGTTTTTACTGATTATGGCATTCTCCTTGTGTGATACTCTGGCAATGAGAAAACCTTTTTATTATAAGCCATAAATTAGGGCCAGACAGACAAATATAATTTGGCACTGATAAGGAGTAGAGTTGTTTTCTAAATACTAGCAGATTTCAGCTGGTTTAAAGGCTTTAGTGCCTTTTTTTTTACTTTTTCTTCATGTGCTCAATACTGATTTTATGTGTCATTCAACTTTATTACATATCTGATTGATTGAGTTTTTTGTGGATTACTTGTTACCATGTGAATTTCACGTAAATATCCATTAATAAAATATATTTACAAAGGACAAAAATTGACAAATTCACATTATTTTTCCCCACTGTACATCTAATCTACACAAAGTCTCAAGCAAATACACACATGGTGCTACAACTTCATGTTCAATGGTAATTTTGTACTATAAGAAATCTGCAGCTCAACACTTTCTCGTGGTTCATGTGGTGGGTCAATATGATCAATGTGTTCATGGTCCACCAAACCAATAACACACCTCTCCCAATCAATGTAATGGGGGCTGAGTGTTAATTGGGACAGAGTTAAAGGAAGGTGGGTGATGGAGCTCAAGTGCTTTTTGCAGAAGCATCAGAAATGCAGCGATGAAAGCTGCGTAATGTCGACAACATGACCGCTTGCTGAATTGATTGGTTAAAATCTTTTTAAGCAACAAACAGGACCAGAGAAACACGTGTGCAAATACAACCTTTGACGAAGAATGTATTTAACAGAACATCTGTTTGTCCAGGCAATCACTCTGTTATTATCAGTTATTATTAAGCAGTTGTGTAAGTGCAGTCATGTGTTCCCCTTTTTGAGGAGGTAATCAAGGCACTCTCATAAACGATACTCCCTATATTTTCTGCAATATCTAATCTTTTCGTTTGAGGTTGTATGTTCTGCGGCATTAATTATGAGCAACAGAGAGTAATCCTAAAAAAAGAGCAGAAAGCAAATATTTACTCCTTGAAAAGTACTGCAAGTAATGCAGTGAGAAAGTTCCCTTGACAATGATCTCAGTCATGCACAGAGGTTTTCACAATAGAGAAGCAAGCTTCACATCCTACTTGAAACAGGGCACTTCAAAGACTGAGCAGATCAACTCAGCAGCAAAGCCTCCAATTTATTTGGTGGGAAGGGGGAAAATGCTAAAAATTGCGATGAGAATTAAAGTGGGAAGTTGTTCTTGTAGTTGTTCAGTGATGCATCATGCATTGTTAAAAATAAGACTGCCACAGTTGAACATTCGCACTTCCTTTCCACACCATGCACCTTTTGATGGTAATCTGGGGGAACTTCAACTGAAGAAACGAACAAATTAAACAAGAGCAACACAAGAACAGAGACAGCAAGGAAGGAGGTGGAAGGAGAGGCATTTCAGAGTCAACTGTTTACCCAGCTTACTAAGTGTATGCTTGTTTATTTCTGGTGAAAAGCTGCAGCTGACAACTAGAAAAAGCATGTAAAGCACAGGAAAAACCTGCCTGACAGATATTCTGTCTGTCAGCTAAATGGAAGTAGGAAATGATGGTAGAGGAAACAGCCTCCACTAGAGTAAAGGCTGCTTCCCCTGTGTTGCCTGTTGTCTCACCCTGTTCACGCAGGGCATGAGGTTCATCTAAATGGCATCCAGCCCAGAAAGCAGCTGCACCACACAAGGCACAGCTAAATTCCAATATCGCTGTGAAAGTTTGGAAAGCAGACAATCAATAAAAACAATTTAATTTGGACTTTTTATCATGAATATTACAATACATCTTTTACAATTCTGTGCTATAATTCAGTTTACTGTGACTTTCATTTATTTACCATAAGCTGAAAAACCAAATATTAGGTAGCAACAGATGGTTTTCCAAGAGTTATGGTACAATGTGGTAAAGATTAACACGGCTTTGCTTTGCTCTCTCCTGCTTGCTCACACAACAAGCCGAGTTGTGTCAGAAGAAGGTTTAATGTGAGAATACAAAAAACCTCCAAAAAAACAAGATATCCCCAAATGAGACCCTACCTTCGGTCCAACCTTCAAGCCTTTAAATTACCTGTGATGACACAAAGGTGGCGGGAGAGCAGTGGGCCCATTTCAACTGTTTACTGAGGCCAGTTCATGAACAGGTCAAGACCTCCCCATTAGGAAGCAGGTCAAAGCCACATAACTCTTTAGCTAAGGTGAGGGTCGGTGTTATGCTCTGTCCAGTCAGGGTCAATCCGAGGTTTCTGGCCGGTGAGGTTCATGGCAATACAATAAAGTAATCAATCTGGGTGCTGGACCCTGGTCAATAATATACTCCCAGATTGTGCAGGGTCACCACCTGTTCCCTGTCCTCTCCTTGGACTGTCCTGGCCTATTGAACTGGCAAAGGCTCAAATTGCACTGTTCCAAGGGAAACTGAAAGTCCATGACAGAAAAACCATAAATGTCAAATCCCAGTTTGTTACATGATATTTATACCAATTGGAAAAACTACATCTATCGCACAAACTAAAATGTTTATTGGTACCTAAGAGGATAGTACTTCCTCCATAATTGTGTTGAGCTTTTTTGTGACAAACACTGTCAGAATTGTTTTTCCCCTCCCCTCTCTGTCCTTCTTTCTTGCCCTCTCGTGCTTGCTATGAATGGAGGTAGACAGTATCCTTGGTGACAAGTAGGATGAGGTAGTGATTAATTCTTGGCTGGCCTCCCTCTCAGCTTAAAGGCAGGTATAAGGTTTCCAACAACTCCAGCTGGCCTTTTAGATTCAGTGAAGGGCCAGAGTTTCAAGCAGGTTAACTAACATTGTCTTCTTTCCCTGTCACCTTTATCAGTCTCTCAGTGGTGCTGTTAACATCCCTTCAGCTTCCTAGGAGCTTCAATAAATTCCAGTAAAACCAATTCTTAGTTCTCTCTCTGCTTCCTGGCTGGCAGGTACTGCACTTTGTCTCAAAGACGAACATAAAACTTAAATGATGAGATGAAAAATTACATCTAACAAGCTAATGAAACAACACAGACTTGTTGCCAAACCTCTTCTCCATTGCTGACTGCTTCCTTTTCTATTCTCCCTCCTATTTTCCCTTCATCTCAACAGCATGTCATGTCATTAGGCAGTATAATCAGCATCTTATTTGCATGCATCTCCTTTATTTTATTGATTGCTACTCATTCGTTAAGATTCAGGGTATATAATTAATGACCAACCCCCTGGTGCCACACCCTGGGGACTGCTAATTCCAGTACATACCAAAAGGATTTCAGCATAGGGTACACAAGTGGGCTTGTCACACATTGGGCACTGGGCCAGTGTCAGTCCCAGTCCCTTCCCTGCCTCCGGCTGTCCTTGGTCCCAGCCAGCTTCTTTAACAAGGAAAGCTTTCCTGGGCCACGTTAACTAAAAGGACAATTATCCAGAGAACAATGATGCTTTTCACAGGGCTGTTGTCATTAATGCAGTGGATCTGGTTACAGCAGCCTGCTCTGGCTAATTAATGAATGCTGTCTGTTGACTCTCATTGCTTCTTAATTAAGTAAGATTCATTTCAAAATGGGGTGGAAATATCTTTTTTGGAAGGAGGGTATATCTTTGACTTTGCTTCCTGTTCAGCTTTGGTTGTAAAACAAGAATGGAGGGGGGAGGCAGGTACCTCATCTTTTTGGAGATGAGAACCACAAGTCTGTATGCCACAAATTCAATCTGCAAGACAATGTCTTTTTGGAGAAGACTGACTGACAGATACATCGAATACTGTAGGAAAAGTTGCTTTCCACAAAGACAGCTGACTCTTTCTTTCCAAGTGATGACCTTTTATAAGAATGAGGTCTGTTAGTCACAAGTAGCTCAGCACTGACTGACAGCAAGACGAATACTGAATTAGGGATGTTTATGTATGCATGTATTTGTGTGATTGCAAAAAAGAAAAATATGGACTAAGTCACTGAATGGAATTTTTTGAGATCATTGATGATCAATATGTGCAGAGGTTAAGGTGGAATTTTCACCAATTAAATTGCATTATGTGTCGCCAAGCTAGCTTCTTTCTGCTGGCTGCAGTCCTTCAAACAAACACTTTATAAAATGCATGATTGGTATGGGGTTCCACGATATTAATACTTTGCAAATTTAATATTCAAGAAAAGTCTTTCTCAAAAAGCTGACATCGTTTGACTTCACCTGATGATGCAAATATAAACAAATGTTATTAGTCCCAGATAAGTAAGGGAGTGTTTTAAAGTAGACAGAGTGAGTTAAAAAAATCACCTAAAGACTTGTCACTTTAGACAACAACACATAGGCCTGGATGAAGTCCCCTGCAAGTTTTAAATTGTTTGTAAAGCTGAACTTTACAAACTATCAACTGGAAAGAACTTTAAAGTTGCCATCTGCTACAAAGTTTATTTCACACTCTTTAATGTATATGGACCAAATTTGGCCATTTGTTCTTTAAAATCTAAATATCTGTCAAATTTAAATTGAATACTTATACAAATATTCATTAAAGCACAGTTTGATCATTATTATATTATTATTCTATTTGTAAAAACACACAAACTTACTGATTTTTTGGCATTTGGACCACCTTAAAATTAGACAAACATAAAAGAACAGCGTATGGAATAGTCAAAACTTTACTGAAATAATTTGCATTAAGTATGTAATTTATGAAACATTTACTCTGCTTGTGAAGACAATAAAAGAAAAGTGATTCCTTCTGTTTTTTTAACAGTATTGCTAAAATGTCATTGCATCTCATTTTGATAAAACTAGCACTATGCACAAAGTAGTTCCATGAGCTCGATGTGTCGTCACACTGATGGTGATCACAAATTGCAAGCTTCCAAGGTTGTACGTTCCTGTATTTAAAGGGTGTGTGGTAGCTTAGAGAGAACCAAATATGTAAACAGAGTCACACATGAATGCGTGAATCTGGTTTGGCAACTATATATGCCCTTACTTGCTGGGTATTATGAAGAAGGTTACAGCTGTCGATTGTGATTAAAATGTAAACAAAGGAAGAGTTCGGAGAAAGGGCGAACGTGTGAGCTCGGGGGCTGATCAACTCCACACCCTCCCAAAAGCTGCTGTTCATCACATGATGCTTATAGCAACAACAAAAACATATATATATGGTATATGGGAATTCCTCCTGGATGGCCTCATCCTGATCGCTCTTCCCATCAGCAGCAGTGCTGCTTCTTCCAATTAACCTGCTTTTGGTCTCTTAGCATGAAAAATGTACTGTTTTAAGTAATCCTTGTTTGTCTTCACCATAATTGATTGGGTAATCCTGGTTTAACATGCACTAAAGCCAGTGCTTAAGAAACTATTAGAAGCTTAAAGAGGCAGGATCCGTCTAAAGTTGCCTGCTAGATCTGCATTTGTGTGCCAAAAGGTTGGAGTTATTTGCTTGCCCCTTGTTTTGTGACCCACTTTACATCCAATGTTGTCCTCCGTTTGTTTTAATGTTCAACATGCTTCTTTATTTGCTCATATGGTCATGTGCCAAGGCTGCACCCAAGTTTATCCGCTGATCTTCATTGGTAAATCTCCTGGCCTTCTTCCATTAACCTGGTGACACAGTTCTGGAGGTGTTCAGACCAGCTTCACCCATAGCCACAGCCCAACTTCACAGATGGAGTGCCAAAAAGTCACCTTGACATAACACATGCCAAGTCACATCTGTCACAAATCAACACAAAACTATCTGCATCAAGAAAGGATATGCTAAGGTGCTGGAGCAAGAGAGAGGCAGACTTACTAAGCATGGGGTCATAATACAATCTAAGTGGCCTTAGGATCAAGCAGCAAGTGTGAACATTGGTGCGCACACATGGCAATCTGACAAGGGGAAGGCTAATTCCTGCTCCTCCTCCTGCCCTGGCTGCTGTGGTTTGTACATGACGCATTAGAAGGTAGGGAGGTCTTTCTTTTTCTCCGTGTCTCACACACACGCATCGTGGAAAGAAGAGAAGGAGAATAATCCCCACCAAGACCTCTGCCCTAATGGGGCCCACTACTGTAATTACAAGGCACAGATTTCAGATCAGGCACTTAAGTAGCCAGTGAAGAGTGCCCAGAAAACAAAAAGCTCTGTAATTATCGTCTGCCTCGTCTCTCCACAGCGCAACTGCAGTTACCTGTCACGCTGCTGTTTTGTCAAGAGTTCGTTGTTTCTTGGATTCTCCCTAATCCATAGCTGGAAGCAGCCCTGGCTGTGCGCCTGTCTGTGCAAGATGCACATTTCGACTCACGAGGGCGAGTGACGACATGGCACAAAAAGATAGCAGAAACCTGAGTCCTCAAAGCCCCACAAGTCATGAATGCATTTTTTTTACAAGAGGAGAGAGGGAAAAAAGGAGGGGGAGTGTTCAGTTTGCTTGAGACAAAAGAGCCATTGTGCAATGAAACTTTATATACATATTAGAAACTCGAAACCCTTAGACTCTGCAAGTAGGATTCTTGTAACTGTGAACGAGATAACGTTACCCACCATTCTATCGTTATGTCCACAAAAAAAGAAAGAAATAGCTTACCCTGTTTTCTGCAAGGATCCTATTTTGTGCAATGGGTTCCTGTTTTTTTTTTCTCTGTTTTTGCAGGGTCATCTAATATCAGTGATAAGAGAGCTGCGGTCTCCAGGCAGTTTTGTGGCCCATTAAGTAACACATTCCCCAGGAGGAGCAGGGCAGGAGGCACAACTTGTCGACAGAGATTTGGACTCTGCATTCTCTTAGCTTGCAGTCACCATCTGCCCAGCCTCTCAGGTGTAACACAAGGATTTTTATGCCCATTCCTATATTTGCTTGACCTGCTTCAAGCTGGAATGCATTCTGTGCATACTTTCAACACAACTTAACCTGATAAGAATGTTTTTTTTTTTCCTTTATCCATTTCAACTTAGGACACTGCTCCTTTTTTACCTGTAAAAGTTTAGAAAAAGAAGTACCTATAGTAAGATGATTTATTTTTTCCTTCTGAATTAATGTGATTATATACAAGATCAGTTACTACAGTTGATCCATAGTTAAGGAATTGTGCTGTGCCTTTAAGAGGAGCCGTTTCTTTCTTCTTCGTTGGTTTTTTTTAGGTGTGCCCGAGACGGGTTCTGTTCTGTTAAAATGGAGGTTCAATAAAAGTTTGGACCGCTACGCTATTCCCTCTCGGTGTTCTGCTCTTTCTCCACCCACGACCTCTTATTCTACGATAACACCGATTCAATTCACATCGTAGTGTTACACTATCAACATGTATTTATTTTTTTTACTAAAAGCCAGAGCCTGTAATGGAAAAAAAACGATCCTTATCTCTGCAAGAATACACACAACTGAGATCAAGTAAGTAGTACATAGTATGCAAACCTAATTGAAATCCAAAAGTCATAACAACTGACTAATAATATGTAATTTAGGCTACAAAGCACCGAGTTTGCTTTGTAGCCTTTCTGCACTGAGCAGAAACATTGCACTGATTAATGTTTAGCACTGATTAATGTCATTACAGAAATTAGGCATGGGCTTCAAGTAGAATTTTCCACAAGTGCAAGGGTAGATAATGCAGATTAACAGAACTACCCGGTATTGTTTAATTGTTCATTTTGTAGTATCTTGTCTTATATGTTGTTTTTTCATTATGCGAATCAAAGCCTTAGACGTTAGCCTCTAGAAAAGGTTTCCCAGTTTGATAAGTTAAGCTAAAACGCTGGGAATCAAAGACATTTTAAAATTACTTAGAGTAGAACATGCAGGGTGTCAGTAGACACTTCCAAGTACAACCACACAAAGTGTATATTACAAGGACTTTATAGGTTTGCTGTATTTATTACTTTTACTTGAAGAATTGAATGTAATTGTGCATTTAGTTTTTACTTTGTAGTCTAAATTTCCCAGTTACAAGTTGGAAAAATAGACAGAAAGTCCTCTGAATTCTAAACTTGAAGTGGAAAGGTGGAAGGTTTCTCACCAACCGCAAACTTCAAAAATCCAATACTACTTCAGCTTTTTAAAAACAAAGTCAAAGCTGTAGTATTAACCAGCTTATTTTAACACTGTATGGTTTGTATCTCACACAGTGCAATGCAACACCTCTTAGTGAATACATTCAGAAAATGGAAAGAAATACACTCTCTTTAGCTATTGCCAAGAGTAGCTACTGTAGTTGTTACCGTATCCTGTAGGTTTGCTGACCTAAAACTGGAACATGATTAAGTTGGGTTTGGTGCTGTGCTCAGATTCCTGCTCTGACTTTAATAGTAAGTAAACTACACTAGCACATGTTCCAGTTCACATTTCTTCCATAATTTTTACTGGGAGTTCTCAAAATGTTTTCACTGCACTAAGAAGTTTCTAATGAAGTAAATATCAGTGCGTTTGGACAAGTCCTTTCTTTGGCTTGTATTAAGCTTTGTATTTACCTTGTACATAGATGATTGATGCAAAAACAATTCTGACTATAATTAAAAGCAACCCATGTACTTTCAGTGGTAGCTGAACTATGTAGCATGGATTTTGAACCATGTTTTGATGGTATTGTTTGGATCTTTGTCAACAACAAATCACACAAACCTTTAGTCAGTGACAGACAGAGTGACTTAAACTGTGACACTTTAGATTTCAACTCTGGCTCACTTTTTACATCATAAAAACATATTGTACAGTGTTTGGACCGGCGACAACTTCCATTTTTACAAGTGCTATTAATACAGTCTTGATGTGGATGATTCATTGTGAACTGGAACATTTTTCCACAAATACATACCACAAAAAAATTATGAAGCAACACACACTTATCTGTTTCAAAACTTTAGTGTACCCAGCTGAACTTGTCATTTCTTTAAACCTTCAGTCTGTTTTTGCTGTGGTTGCCAGAAAAAAGTACCGTAAAAAGAATATTGTTGAATAGAGAACTAAGCACCACTTTATCCTTTAGGGGCCTCATTGGTTTTGCATGAAGTTAGATTAGGTGACGTCCAGTCAAATGATGCAACTGGCGCCAAATCCAATGACCCATTGTTGCAGCCCTTTGCCATGAAAAGATCGTATCAAAGTGTGGAAGTCACAAAGGTACAGGGGACTCAATACCAACAGTGTCTCTGTCTTATCTCTTACTTTATGCTTAGGCAGGACTTGCTTCACAGAGACTGTTCTGGTTGAACTCAAGTAAGTATCAAGCCTAGTTTGTTGTGGTTATCTCAGGCCCAGCAAGACTAAAGAAAAAACAGGGTCCTAAGTTAGTTTTAATAGGCACATTATTTCTACCCCTGACACCCGCACAGCCTCCAATCTCAGCCACTGGCTGTTTGAAGTTGGTAACAGCTGTAGTGGTTCCAGCCTTTATTTAGAGGTCAGCAAGCTGACTTCAGTTAAAAGGAGAAAGGGACTAAAGGGGTGAGAGAGAAAGAAAGAAGGCAGGAGTAGGAGGAGAAAGAAAGAACGGAGAGCGAGTGAGAGGTGAAAGGAGGAGTTAAAAAAAGAAAGAGTTACTAGTGTGGCGAGGGATTAGCTGAGGGAGAGGTTAAAAGTTTGTGGAGCTGCATCTGGCCTCCTGCCTGCTCTGTTGTTTATTGCCGCCGGCGTGAAGATCTGGTGCCAACATTAACCGCACCTGAACCACACTACGGCACACGCAAACACATAAACACACACACACAGGGACAAAACAGGAAGAGGCTTGCATGTGCACTGCTTGCACTTTACACCAGTGCTTTGGCAAGATTTAACAGTGTACTTTCTACATCAGAGTGTGTGCAATTATTTGTGTGTGAGCGCATGTAAGTGTACACGTGCTCCACTAGCAGATGCCTCGTCATGTCTTCTCACATGTCGATCCTCTGTTAGTTTTATTCACTTCCCATCCTTGTGCTGTGTCAATGTGGATGGCTGCCAACCTCGTCTCAGCTAATTCTTCCTGAGTCACTTAAAACCTTGCTTGACAATGTTCCACCTCTGCTAAAACTTCCACATGCTCAACAAACACAAGAAAGAAAATCCTCGTTTTAGGAGTACTGTATGCCATCATCTCATCATCCAACACAGACTGGAACAGAAACATGCATGGGGGTCATTGTGAGCTGAAATTATGCACAATGATGCCACCCACAACAAACCCATAAGACAGACCCTTCTCTGTTCGACTTCTCTCTTTCACTGGAATTTCCCATAATTTAGTGCCAGTTTACACATTACAGCACATGCAATAAAGACGTGCACCTGCACACACACGCACACACACACACACACACACACAAAAGTGCAGTACAGAAAGAGCTTGGAGGTGTAAAGATTTTTCAGAGTTGATTACAGGTTAGTCCTTTTACCCCTGGCACTATTGACAAGGCTGGCAGCCAGTAAGACCTGAAAACCAGGACTGATATTGTTCTACTCTCCACTTTATCTTCTCTCTGCTGAACTCAGTCCTTGTCTTCTAAACTTCAGGACTGGAATGTTGCAGCAGGTCATGTTCACAAGCACATCAAAAGTGATTAGGTGCAAGCCCCAAGGATTAAGATGAGTGTGTAGACCTTCACATCTTAGGCTAACCTCTCCAAAGCACTCGGCTTCCTCCTGCCACAACAGTATCCAAGTTCATTTTGGCCTGACACAGGCCCCTCCTTTGCTTATGGAAGTAATACCAGATTACAGAGCAACTGTTGTTAAATGTTGATATAATGTGTTTTTCTTGTTCTTTTCCCCCCTCTCACTGTTTGCACAGCTGTTCTCTAACAGCAGGTCATCTCACGGTTCTTCTCTTGTATGGCTTACTTTGGGCAAAACTGACATATCACTTCAGTTTAATGCGCTTGGACAACATTCATGGCTGTGAGAGGAAACATTTTTGATGAAAGAAAGTGTGGAATTTAAGTTATACATGTGTATCTGGCAAATATTAGCTTTTAAAGTTAAGTTATTTTCTTCCAAAATAGCGCTTTGAGAGTTAACTTATCGCTCTGACTCAGGTGTACAGGGCAAGTCCAGACAGGCGACCGGCAACTCAGAACACACCAAAAGGGATCTCCACAGCACCACAAAAATGGTGATATTTCACTGGAGCAAGAAGGTCTAACCAAACAAAGTGAGGAGAGAAAAGAAAAACACCTCCTTGACAGCATTTTTGTCTTTGTTGAATCAAAGCAAGAGACGATAAAAGAAACACCCAACAAAACAACCATTCATAAAAAAAATTAAATAATAAAATACCACACTTGGGTGCCTGTGGCGAACAAGGGAGGGGAACAGACTGAGGAATGGGTTCATGGGTCAGTTAGTGAACAAAGCAAAAGGTAGATTTACACAGCATTTTAACAGAAGCCTGTGCTCTATCTGTCTTACTCCCCGCTCCACCTTCTCTCTCTCTTTATGTGTACATGTGAGGAACCAGCAGGCTGGAAGCTCTCCCAGGACCCAGATGCGCTCTGTCAACACCGAGATTCCAGAGAGGAAGCAGGGCTTTACAGCAGCAAGCAGCGCACACACACAGCCAGAACCTGCAAAGACCGGGAGCCAGGAGAGAACAACCTGCTCCATGTAAACACAGACCTCCCTGTCCTCTGCCTGAGCCACTGGTTCTGCTTCCTCACCCCGAATGGAGCAAGCTGCAGCAGCAGCAACATAATCCTGGTGGTGGTGTAGTGAGCCACAGAGTTCCTCCTGCCTCGCTGGGCCCCTTCTCTGCCTGCCACCGTCAAGAGGTAAATAGCTATTGGCTGCTCAATAAGTGGCTTCAGTGTGTTGGAGTAAGGGGCCTTTTTTCCTCCACACTCTCCCAGACTTGACAAGCATGTATTGACAGAGCAGTTACACACTAACCCATTGGGGGAAATCCTCCACATTGTGCCCCAGGCAGCTGATAAATGGAACTCATACAGTACCTGTAAGCATGATCTCCTAGGCGTGGGCCTGGAAAGGTGCATTTTCGCATACAAGCAGCTCAATATTACAATACTAATGCAGACATGTAAGGAAAATGGGGGTTTTAAGAAACATAATGTGATGACCAATAGCATGGAGGGAAATGGGAAAGAAGAGAAGGCATCACACCAAAGAATGTTGATGTTTCAAACACTGATATTCTGGTATAATATTTCAGCAAAAATGATTAATGAAAACTATGAATAGAATCCAATATGTGCAATGTGTTATGGTTACCTAAATACTAGCAGTGTAAGTTTGGAAATGTCAGTTTCAAATGAATAAGAGGATCACATGGACAGCAATAGTCACTACTGTCCCTGAGAGAAGCCTGGTCAGACAGGTGGCGTCAGCACTGAAGCCACCAACATTGAGGTGGTGCCAAGTCCCCTCCTTCCCTTCAACTCCCTTTCATGTTCGACCCACTGCTGATAAATAGCTACGGGTGTAGCACTTGCTTTCACTTCGTGATATGATGTCAGTAACCTTCATTGATCTGTTGGAGGGTAGGCACGCCTTATCGCTGCCTCTCCCCGTGTGATATACTGTGATCCAGGACCCTGACTGCTTTTTAATACACTGCACTTTAGGTAACCATGTCGCAGGCTAACCACCTCAGCGACTAACACCTGAGGCCATATTTTACGGCAGCACTGAGATGGCCACACAGATTATGGAGAAACTAACTATGGAGGAGCTTGCCAGCCAAACGAGGACACTGGCTAAAGCAGGAAAGCAGAGTTGTGACGAATTTTCTGGTTTGATTATGTATAATGGTAGACCTTTATGGGCCAGGAAGAGTATACAGAAGAGAGTACGACTGAAAAGTCGGACTCTAAAAAAGATATCTTGTAAAATAGAATATGATATTCCTCATCAACGAGATCAACCCATTGCATTTGCCCCTAAATCTTTACAATCCTCTCTTGCTTCCAGTTGGATCCTTTCAATCCAGTGGCTTTGTTCAAGGAACTACCTGTGCTGTGTTTTTAAGTCTAATCAAGCACCTCTGTCAGAACATAGAGCATGTGTGTTGACAGAGCACAAGACTCTATGCAGGATTGAATTAGTGCTGACAGATACTTCCTCCCACCAGATTTATACATGTACCTACTCAGAGACAACAACTGAGCTAATTGGCAGGAGTTTTATCCACATTATTTGAACCCTTTAGCAAACAAAATAACAACAAAGTTGCCATGTATCATATTGGGCAATGATCAGTTTGGAATAGGGTGGATTACAATTACAAAATCAGGGCAGTGATTATGGTAATTAAGAAAAAATGTGTGCAAGCTCAAAGTCATTCATATATATATATATATATATAAGTTATTTATTCTATATAATTAATACACACCGAAGCACAGTCCAGCCAACAAAAACACCCATGTATACAGATTGGAGAAGGCTGCAGATAAAGAAGACTGGGCAACTAGCAAGAGAATTATCCCAACTATTGATTTTAGCTGTTGGGTATTACAGAAGGAAACAGCGGGTTTATCAGGCCAAGATCCCTCTGCACTTTTACTAACTAAACGAGTATTTTCCGGGCTTATCAGGCAAAAAGCCTATTACTGATGTTCTCAGCCTCCCCCACAAGCAGACAAAGGGAGACGTTGGCCACCATTATGTAGCCATTGCATGGGTTGGATTATGTCACACTTTTGGAGACCTGCTATACTTATTCAACCAATCACAAAACCAGAAAGATGCTAACATAGTCTTCTTTAACATGACACCCCTCAGGGGTATTGCACACTTTATTATATTTATGTATATTTACAGTTATCTGCTAATGGACTTGTGACCTCCTCAACAATCTGCTCTCCATCTTGCTCTTCTACTATCTCTCTGTATCTTTCTCTGGGTCAATGTCATTTTCATGGCTTCTTTATATGAGAAATACAGGCAGAGATAATGGAAAGTGCTATAATCCCTGAGTGGAGCCTAATTCTGGTTTTAATCACAAAGCATAAAAAGTATGTGTTTTAATTAGGGACTGCAAAGATACCTGTGGAGGTACCTCTAATGATGTCTTATCTATGTTCTAGAAATACAGGCTGCTCTGTATCTCCTGGTGTGAATTAAAACTTCACTTGTTGTTTTAATCTGAAATTATACTCAGACATTTTGAATGAATACAGATTTCCCAATATTAATAATGAACAAGAACCGAGACAGAAAATCTCCCCTCTGCAATTACTGTGGAAATCCATAAACTGATCAATGCACAATCCCAAGGATTGTCTTAATACATATAAAATATGGACAATACTATATGCTTGTACGAATGTCCGTGAATGTGTTGTGCTGTAAAACAATCTCAAGGAGATGAGATTATAATTGAAAAAAAATAAAACATAAGGTTTCATGATTTGCATTTCTTATCACAGACAAAGAGTGGGCAGAAAAAATGTTATTGACAAACTGCAAAACAGAACAAAGTCATAAAGAAATGAAACAACATCCTACTGGATCAACCTAATTAAAAATACATTGAAACTACTATGTTGGTACCGCTTAAACTACCAGAAAAAAAACATTTATCTAGTGAGTGTGAACAAAGTTGTCATGGTCCATTCTACAGGGGATTTCATGAGGTAAACCACCAGCTTTGGTGAGGAGTGGCACTCATTGTGACATTGGAGGAGGATGAAGATCCAAGTTCAAACTTGGCATCATCAAAGGGGAGGCGCTTAACTGCCAACTGGCCTGCCTTTACGTCTCCAAGTCAGGCCTGTAATTTGCTTGGAGCGGAGATAAATCTTATCTCAGAGACCTGATTAAGTTTTTAATTTACACACCAATCAATAGCCCAGGTCTATTGGCAATGTGTCTAAAACTCTATTTACCAAAGGATTCCCTGCTATCAATTGATCAAGGACCCAGCAGTCATAAATTATGGGAACATGTGTGTGCGTGAGCGAGAGAGAGAGGGAGGGAGACACAGAATAAAACGAGAAAGTACGGGAAGAGGGAGAAATTGAAAGAGGCTGAATATATTTGGCTGATTTTTAGAGAATAATGCAAAGATAAGCTGCTAACACCTGGTAGCACGTGACCTGGGAGCAAGACACACACAGAAAAGTCACTTTAAGCTGCTTTTAAATGTCTCCCCAAACATCATCCAATGACAAGAAGCTGAGTGACTTTCCAAAGACTCCCACCCAGCGTGGCCACGCTAAATATCTGGACAAGTGAGACAGACACCCCAGCATTTCCGGCCCTTCCTGCATGAGTGCCATTAGCTGTTTACAGAGTCTACTTTCCCAACAGAATAGTAAAAGAAGAATTTGCAGGGTCTGGGATCCACAAACAGAGCGACTACATATGGCTCTCATGCTGTGGTTTATAGAATCCTTCCTGGAAAAAGACCTGTCTTTATTACATCCAGGATCAGAGGTTTCATGTTGATTCATGCAGTCTGAAGTTTAAGATTTGACTTGTCAGAGCTGCAAAGGTGTGATTCTGTTAGGACACGACGCCACTTCATTTTTACAAACAGTTAGAGGAGACAGACACAGTCCAGCCCCTCTCTGCTATTCCCATATAAAGGAAGTGAAGGGAAGGGAAAGAAGGGCAAGCGTTATCACCGTGGAGAAAGTGTCGTCATGGCGGTTCTGCTCTGACCCTGCTGACTCGCCAATTCCTTTACATGAGATCATTTTGGACAGCTGACCTCAATATCACTGTGCTCTGAGGATGAAACAGATACAGTGGAACTTCTTAGTCCCTGTGCCCTGCTGCCAAAATATTAGCAGGATTCACATTTACAGTTTTTTTCCCCAGCACAAACATTAACAGGAATTAAAGGAATTCCCAGAATAAAGTGAACCCTTCAACTTCCTCCCCCATGGTTATACCCAGTATAAAGTAAAAAACAAAACAAAAACAAAAGCAAACTATTTTTATAGTTGTGAACAGGACAGGCAAACTGCCATAGTACATTTCCGGCTTGTACTTAAAATTACAACATACTGTACAATCATAATGCAGAAAAACAATTTTGTAACAAATGTTTAGGCGGAAGTTCTGCACTACTTTATCATTAGTGGAGAAGCTGTCTGGTAAAATCAGGCATAAACATGTGTCAGAATTACATGTAATTATAGTTGGAAAAACTTCCGCATGAGAGTATGAATCACCTCTGCAGCTGGCTGGCGTGGCAGGAGAAAAAACAGTACCCTGCTATCCTCACCTTCAAAACTGCAGAGGGGGAGGGGTGCAAGCCACGGGAGACGTGCTGTCTAAAGAAGACAGACAGTCTCATACGAAGTCAGAGCGGCCGGCTTGCTGGTCCTCTGTTGGATTATCTAAAGAGCCACCGACGGATATGTGTAATCAGCCCCATCCCCATGTTTCTCTCTCACTCTCTGCCTCTCTGGCTAATGTCTCCGCCTGATTCGATTGAGGCAATTAGGCAGTAATCTATAGAGCTAGGGAGTGATGGAAACATTTCCCACTGTCCTCCTCATGTTTCTCAGAGCTGCTATAATTAGCTAACTTTGTTTCTCATTAAACATCAAAGGAGTATTTACATACCCAGATCCAATTTGGCTCTATGGAGCCCAGCCCATTTAAACCATTGTGAAATCCTGAAACATGTCTTTAAACATAGCAATGAGGGAGCTGCAATTTACCATTAATTCAATCAAAGACATGTTTAAATAAGTAAGGCACAATGGATCTTGAGGTTACAGAGTACAAGAAGTAAAGACAAAAAGGCAAATTTGTGTTCAGGAAACAGCTTGGATGATAAGTTTAAAACAGTGGGTTGTTGGAGAAACATTAACTTTATAAACGGCCTGTGTTAAATTTTATTTGTATCTACCCAGCTTTTTATAGAAATGCATACATTCATTGTTCTAACCTCAACTGAGAGGGTCTGTTGCATAGTGAAAAGAAGTTCACTAGATTCCTAGAGTATACAAGATACCTTGAAATATGACACAATGTAACTTCTCAACATCCATCCCAGCAACTCAAAGCTAATCACTTCTGACTAAAGATGAGACACACTGTGGTGTGCTGGACATACGTACACTATGCATACGGTGAATGGACATTGAATATCCAGACTATTTCCTGCTTTGCAATCCTTAATAAGCATACCTCAGAATGACTTAACTCATAAAATATACATCCACATATAAATATGCAAATTAGTCCCACCTCTGACTTCATGGTTGTCAAGGCGGCAGCTGCTTTCCCTTAATTCCACTTAAACATACTCCATCTTTGACGTGACAAGTATAACAAAGATTTGCACCACATGAGCTACTGATATGTTGCTAATGTTAAACAAACAGCTTTCCCCAGCCACATTAGTTCCTACTCCGCAAGTCTATGAGACTGGTCCCCTAAGTGTGTTTTATGATCAAAATTTAGGCTGTCTTAATTTATGCCTTCTAAGATTGTTCCCACAGTTCCTGTTTCAAGAACATAAACCAAGGGATAGACAGCACATTTTGTTCATAAATAAAAAGGTGAAACCCCTAAAAGTTTGATGTTTTTGTATCTTAGCCAGTAATTAGCATGGTTGCCTCCTAGCAAGGACATCCCAATGAAACAGTCTTAAGTTTGCATGTTCTCCCCATGCATGCTTGGGTTTTCTCCAGCTATTCTGGCTGCAACTCAAAGTTCAAAAGCATGAATGTAATGTTGACTGCTCACTCTAAATTGCTGGTAGGTATGAGTGCAAGCATGAATGGTTGTTTGTCCTGTGTGTCACTCACTGGTCACTGGAGATAGGCTCCAACACCCCCATGACCCTGCAAGAAGTGAGCAAATACTGGTAACTTCATACAAACAGATACCCACATTGAGCACACATAAACAGAAAGGCAGACACAGTAATGGAGAGTCCAGGTAATTCAAAGAATTCTTTAAGTGGAAATACAGACGCCATATTTCTCTCAGACATAAAAGGCAAATATGTCAATGTGAAATGTAAATTATGCCCCCAGAACAATGCCGTTACTTATTAAGGAACTTAAATCTCACAGAGCAACTCAACATCACATTTCAACAAAACTAGTCACCAAGACTATGTTTGTCTTGGTGATTAAACTAAGACAAAACTAGTTTATCATCAACACCGCAGGGCAGAGGTGATGATGCTAGCAGGTACAATCAAAACACCTAGCATGAACTCGGTGAATGAAGGAGATGGAGCAGCACCACCCAAGCAATTTCAGCTTGATTTCAATTCACATTTCATTTCAAATTAGGATCACATGTAATGGACTCAGCATGGATAAACACTATTAAAGAGAACTTCACTAAGATACAGTTGATGTGATAGCTTGGCTTATGTAATTAGCACTGCAATGTTTGGCACGTCCAACTTAATTTTACACATATTTAATAATCAGTTGCAACCTGTTGATGTGCAATAACTATCAAAAACTTTTAAACATTTACTTTGTTTTATTGTTTTACTATTACAAATGTAGAAATAATTTAATATATAATTATGTTTGTAATTGAATTGGTATCTTGTTTCAAATCACACAATAACATTTGAATGGTCTAGATTAATGTACAGGGTTTCCTGTTTTTAATTTGTTCTGTTAAGTATGTGTTTATTGAATACTCAGTTTTATAATAAGCATTTGAACGTACATTTCATAATTTAATAAGAAGGTGATCCAAATGCTTTTACTTTATTTACTTTTACTTTTATTTAAACATGCTTGCTGGTCCTCTCAATGATTTCTCATTTAATTAGTTACTTTTTTTTAAATTGCAACTTAGTTACTAACTCAGTTCCTTTTTCAAAGAAATAACTTCATTCTATAGCTAATTACTTTTTAAATTAATTTATCCAACACTGCCAAATATTTCTCTAAATCTGTCTTTAAGTGAAATATAGACCTGTCCCAGATCTTGACAAGATACTGTATTGTTAGGGTAGAATGAGTACATAGGTAACACTCTAGCCAGTTTTGAAAGAAAAAAGATAACAAAAAAAAAACAAATTAAAGTAGCTGGATTCCAGCCCAACACAAATTTACTTTGTCAGTTGTGCTTTAGCAGTAATCCATGCTTCCGAAAACAGACACCATCTCAGTAAAAAAATCTCTTTTTAACCATTACTTGGCAAAGGTCATAAAAATTATTTTAAAAAGTTATTTGGTTGCCACAACACTCAGATCAGATCTGCCTGTGGTTCCCTCTCATGACGTCTGACAAAATCAAAATGTTCAAACTCATGCATTGTGCAATACAATCCTAATTCCTGCAGTTATGATTTAACCCTCCAATGAAGCAATGAAAAAAAACTGTAGATGAGCACACTGATTATTAGTGGAATGCACAAGTAAACAGTATGAGGGGCAGGGCTGCATGTAGAAGACCAGATGGGCTGGCAGGGGGGCTTTTCCTGGGAAAAAGCTGTGCAAGCCCCCCTCCTCTTCTGTTCCCCTCTCCTCCTGTGTGCAGGACTGCAGCTAGCCTGGCCTGAGCAGCAGAGGGTTAACTGCAATGCCTGGTAGCAGGCATGAAAAAAAAAGTGAAACAATAAAATAATGGCAGTGAGTGAATGCTCAAAGGCAGGGGGCACAGTGGGTGTGGGAGTGAGGGGGTCTCGCCATAGGCTCCTGCAGATGTTGCTGGGCTTCTGGGGGTCACACAATCATGCGTATAAGCATTCCTGATAGAGGGAGCTTGGATTAGGGAGCTGAATGCCGTTCTCAAGTCTGTCAGAGTTTGAACATGCCGGTGAAGCCAAGAAGAGGCAGAGAAATCCCAGAAATGTGGAAAAGTGGAAATGTGCTGAGGAAAGGTGAGAACATAAGTGTAGAAGAAGAAAGGCAAACTGAAAGAGCAACCACAATGCTGAAGTTAAAAAAGAGGAGGGGATAAAAGGGCAAACAATGAGTAAGACTGACAAAGAAATTGAGCAAAACAGGTTTGAAAAGATAATGAAACAGTTTAACAAACAGACTGCAAGAAGAAATGAAGCAAATGATAATGTAGTAGGTTTGCAAGGGGAGTACGTTTGAAATGAACATTTCTATTTGTAGCTGAATGAGTGAATGAGCAAAGACAAAACAGCGTGCTTTCTTCTTTGTATGTCTGCGTGAGAGGGAGAGAGAGAGTGAGAGACACAGAGAGAGATGAAACAAAAGCTTTTCAGAGTGGATGTATGCTGTTCTGTCCCTTTTTTCCCAGGACAGAGGTCTGGAGAGGCCTCATATTTCTAGCTGCTGTCAGGCCAGGGTGAGAGGCAGAGGCAGAAAGGGGCAGCTGTTTTCTAGAAGGTAGCCCTTCCCCACACATGGCCTTTGATCCACTTTGGTTTCTTTGGCCAAACAATCTCCCATCCCCCTATCTCATATTTATAAGTATATATAGGAATTTATTTATGTGAAAGCCTACATCAAATGAAAGTATAGTTAGCACGGAAAGGCACACGAGTGGTGGCAAAACGTGGAACCAACTCTGAAACTTAGGTGGTAAACCAAACTGAGAAGAAACACGAAACCAAAGCTTTGTTCTCTTCCCCTCTCTTTGTTTTAGACAAGACAAATAATTTCTCAGGAATGCAGCTGGGCTGGTATCTGCTGCTATGTTTTCAACACTTTTTAGAGCATAATGGGGAATAAAGAAACCATTGTAAAACAGGAGCTCCTATTATGCTTAGCGCTTCTCCAACAACTACTTCCCTAAGTAATAAAGGAGTTAGATTAACTGCAGATATTTATTTTATTTTATTTTGATGGGCAAGGATTAAAAAGCAAAAATGCAGGGGCAAGTAAGGAGATGAACAAGTGGTTCAAAAAACAGCCCAAATTTGGCAGTGTTATACCCAAACAGATTGATTATAAAGCCAGACTTTTGCTGTCATTTTTAAATAGCACTCTAAATCAGAAAGTTCTGCTTGCCTGAATACTGACAAACTTAATCACCGATTCAACAAACAAAAATCTTACAGAAATGTCAAAATGTTTTGTTCCAAAATGTGATCCTCTTTCATCTTCGACCTCTAGATTCAGTCCAAGCATAAAACAAATCCACACTTTTAATTCCCCTTTATTCAAACTCTTATTGCATGCAGTCATATCATCACACTGGTTCCAGCAGAAAGGAGTAATAACTAAAAAGGTCCCAGCTCATCAGTTTTCTGACTCAACAAACAAAAAAAAAATATTGGAAAATAAACAAACACACCAGTCACAATAATAGCAAACACAAATTTTCATATGTGACAGTTGAGGCAGGTGAACCTTTGTCCCCCATCCAGCGACTATCCGTCACTCTACAAGTTAATATTTGCTTCTGCCTGCTCATAAATTTGCATCGCATTAGAACCTGACCTAAATGCATTTTTTATCACCCAAAGTAATTAGCCGAGCATTAGTTGTAAGCGAGAGTGAGAGGACTGTAAGGTTGAAGCCTCCCTAAATGGGTGGTGGCTAGCCCAAAGCTGTAGGCAGGATGGCTACGGAGTGAAGCGGAGCTCGGCCACCAGATAAAAGAGGAAGTAAACATGGCCAGAGTGCTGCCTCTTTAATCTGCTACATTAACTCCAGCACTACAAGGGGAGGAGCCAGCAAGCAGGCAAACAGCACAGCCACATAAAAGGGGAGTGTCAATGAGGGGGTAATAAGGAAAGACAATGAGTAAACAAGCAGGGGAAGTCCAGGCCCGGTGTGCTAGAAACTCCCTGCTTCTCAGTGTGTGGCACACACAAAGACCCCGCTGTAATTAGCCACCCCAATAGGTTGTTTAGCATTTGCATATAAATACCCTCACAGGCAAACGCTAAACACGCTGACACAAGCCATGCCAAAAACAGACGTTCGCCACACCTCTACCCCTCCAGGAGGTCTCAGGGGTCCACTTATGCAGGGGATGCCCCCTCCCTCCGCCTTGTGCTTGTACCCACTACAGGCAAGCTGGCATCTATTTAAAAAAGAAAAAGGAAAAAAAAAAAAGGCACACCAGAGTGCAGCGGCTCAGTTCTTGTTTCTAGAGGGATTGTGAAACACTGCAGCCAGGCTTCCTGTTGAATGCCCACATACCCATCTGTCATGTGAAAGTGCATTTTCCCCAGACCACACGGTACAACGAGACAGTGCAGCTGGCAGTTTGTTGTTTTATATATTTGTGTTAAAAAGTAAGAGGAATATGATAAAGGACTCCTGATGATTTGAAAATCTTCAGCCAAACATCTGTGCACATGTGCATAATGAGCAAAACTCAGGGTCCGTGAGAAATAAAAGTTGGGTCTTGATCAGGATCAAAACGTAAGGTCTTGTTTAATTGCACCCTGCCAGGTGGAAAACAGAAGACCAAGATGATGGCTGCAACCAGTAACCAATTAACTCCTGTTTTCAGATGTTGTGTGCGTTTCAGGATTCATCAACCTCCTCCTGCCTGTTGTTTTCATGAGTGAAACGTGAGAAAACTTAAAGAAAGGAAGGAAGTGATGAGACTGGTGCCTGCCCTCCCCCTGCCTTGACCACCTCCTCCTTCTTTTCTCTCCCTCCCTACAAAACCCAGATTCTCTCCAGTGTAAACAAAGACTGTGTAATCCACACACTCGTCCTGCTCCTGGCACTGCTAGGAGTGAGAAAGCGTAGGGTTCCTGCAGCATACGAGGGCTGCTTCCTGTGTTAATCCTCAGCACAGAGAGCAACTTTACCGGCCCTGCTTGCATGTAGTAGGGTCTCTCTGAGCTCTGCTTTTGACACAGGAAGACCACAGAACGAAAAGCTATCGTTTTTATGCCATCGACCACAAAGCTAAACACTCAATTCTCACCTGCCGTGTTGCCTGTTGTTCCCCATCAGGGCATGATCCAACATGAGGAAACACCTGGCTGAAACAAAAAAGCAAGCTGTAAGAGGAGCCTTTATTTTTTACCCCTCCTCCTATAAAAAGCTTGTCTGACAAACAAGGACATCTAAATTGAGAAAACAGAATACGCTTCAAATAAAACTTTTTTATTTACTCTGCTGGTTCTGAGCTACCTACAATGGTTCAGTGGGGGGGGGGTGGAGAAAAAAAGTGCTTCATGAGCAGATGTGCAATGATAGCAGAGAGGAAGGAAAAAGCAGGGCATATCTGGTCAAAAGATTGGCACTTAACACGCGAAGAGAGGAGAGAAACTGTTGAAACAGCCAGTATCCGTTTTGAGCCTCGCTCTTACCTCAGGTTGACTTCCTATGTGTGGTCAGTGAGCGTATTGTTTTATCGCTTCACTTGACAATACATATACACCACTTGTTACCACCTGGGTAAAACTGAAATGTCAAACGTTGAGCTTTTCTGGAAAATGTCGCCTTTAATTAAACCGAAACTGAGCCACAGCAGACTTGTGGCCATGCAGCAGGTGATGAGGTGATACAGGGGATGCTTTACACCCAAGCCACCATAATAAATGTGCATAACGCTTTCCTAGGCATCTATTAGACTCCCCATTCAGCAGAAGGAGGAGAAAAAAACAATAACAGTGCGGGCTAGCCGAGGGATTCCATCCTCATTCATTAAACAGTAGGGGGAAAATGAACGCCATGGTGACCAGACAAGGCAGATGACGTCACAAAGCCGAGGTCACCAGTCTGTTGCGACCGTCTAGCCCCCAGTCGGCCCCTTGGGATCTCCCTCACCCCCCTTCAGCCTATTGGTCCAAGCTAAGCTCTGTGGTCCTGGAAATCAGAATGAAAACAGTCAAAGAGTGCGGGGTGTCAGAAATTTATTCATTCATTTTAATGAAACATCACCTACGGAATGAATTACAGCCACTGGATAAATATATACATCTAATTTTTAAATCAATGTATTTTTGTGAGGAGAAGATGAGAGGATGCCTCATCCTCCTCCTCGGGCTACATACACAAATATCTGTGTTTTTGTGTTGCTGCATGGGAACCTTCTCCTCTCTAATCAATTTATTATGAGGAACTGAAGTACTCATGTTTGTTCATTTAACACAGAGAAAATGAAAAACAACATTTGTTTCTGGTACGGTGGGATCCAGCTTGAGAACCAGGCATGTTCTGTGAGGGAAAGGAAACGCAAGAGAGAATAGGGGGAGAGATTGAGGCACACATGGAGGAAAAAAGACCCCCACCCACTACCTCTCGGTATAAACATAAAGGTGTAATATAATGTGGCTTTGAGGAAATATGGCTTTAATTGCAGGAGGGCGTAACATTTAATACGGCCTGTATGACACCTGGCAAAAATGGTTTACGCTCCGGACGGTGCCAATTATAATTCAGCCAATGAGGAATCTTTCATAAATCCACCAACATGCTCACTGCAAGCACTAGATGCTTATTTGACAAGATGAGATGGGGCGGGATGGCGACAGGCGCACATGCAGTATATCTTCTTTTTAATTACAATGTCTGCAGAGGTGGAACTCTGCTATAAACAATCATCTGTGCAATCAGACGCAAAAGCACTAACACTTAGCCTTATAGCAGCTCGTTCTAAAACGGAGAAACTGGATTATTTGGAGAACGTTGGTCTCACTGGTCCAATGGTAATCTTAATTATTCTTTTTTTAAATACTCACGTAGACCAATAGCTTAAAGCTGGGGCGTATAAATCTGCAAATCATCTATCTTTTATATGCTGGGCATAGCAGTGGGACATCCTCATTCAATTTTATAATGCCGATCTGGCGGTGGTGTCGGTCAGATCAGTGCAGATATTTACAGGCATTCATGAGAGCCAGAAACACTCCACTGAATATATATACAAGATTATCAGCATTCTGCTGAATTTAATCATAGAAATATTAAATATGTGCATTTTTCACAGGTGTTATTTAAAAACGTAGCCTTTTTGTTTCTCCCCCCCAAGACTGCAGGTGCTAACAGCACCATGGCATCTACCTTCTAATACAACCTGGTATAATCTTCTCTTATTATGTGTATTGTGTGTTTGCTACAAAAGCAAATAAAATGAACTAAAACGCTGTTCAGATGTGCGCACGTCTCAAAAAGAATCCACTATGTGAGCCTATTCTCACGCGGTCTAGCCTTGCATGACTAATAAATACATATAATAGCAAACACAAGGATGTACAGTATATGTAGGCATGCGGCGCATACACACTGCACAGTGATGCAGGAAAAGAGAAGAAATAAAGCAGCAGAAGCTGAAAGAGAGCACACTTCAGAGGACTATGGAGGCTGCAGCACTTAGAGGCCATTTTATTGCTTTGCTGTGGTCAAGTGAGGTGCACCGAGCTCAATTCCACCACAACAATGGCAAAGAGGGCCACAGAGACAAAAGAGGGCTATCCTTGCTTCTTAACCCCTTCACTACTGGCAGATCAGTGGCCTACGACACTGAGCCAACAGCATCAGATGCCTCAGGGGAAGACAGTGGAGCGACAGCCACATCCTGCACAATCTACCTGCCTTATTACAGCAGCTCCAAAGTACACATAGCTACAATAGTTAGATTTTTTTTTCCAAAATTAAAGTATATATTTAACAAAAAAATCCTAAGATAATCTATAAATATTTAGGAGAGGTCAGTTTGTTTTTGTGACCACCCAGAGACAGTAACTGAACCTCAGCTTCATACCAAAAGCACATCACAGCCTTCTTCTCCACATCTCTCCATACATGCCCCTCCCAGTCTCCTTTTCTCTCCTCAAACAGGGAACTACACATTTGCAAGTGAATTACTCTTTTTGTTAAGATTTTTGTGCGTGTGTTTAAGAAAAAAAAAATTGGGAAAGAGGGTGTGTGAGAGGGAGAAGGAGTGCTCCTGCCATCGCCCTTTTCTTTTCTTCTGTCTATAATCCTGGGGAGGATAAGCTGTGAGGTACACAGAGAGGAAGTGCCACAGACCTGCTGGGGTCCAGCACATCCCAGCAGTGCATTCCTGCAGCCGTGGCTTATCAGACACACAGGGACGGGAAAAACTGAACCAATTCCAACCAAAATTGCTTGGACAAGTTTAAATTGGTAAATATAAAGTCAAAAACTGAACTCTGGCCTGGATTTTGCAAAACACACACACAAAAAAATGATAACCCACCCAACATGAAATAATACAATCTATTTGTCTATCTGCCTCATTGAAAATAATAAGCACCCACAGGTTGTGACAGAGCACTTGTATAAATACTGCAAGTAAAATATTATTATTACTACTTTTAATATTTTTTTTGTAACAGTCAAAATCTAATTGTAAACGCACACACACACACACACACCCGCGCGCACGCACACAAACCATGACGTTGCAACACTGAGTGACCCACCAAAATATAATAGAGGTTATACATGAGAAATCTGACTGCATTGGCCCATCTTCTTCAAAACATATTTCTTACAGGTTTACAAAGCAATTTATATTCAGTCAGTCGAATCTTTGTCTCTCAGATGACAAATACTATGTTTTTCTCAAAATATAAAAATCCAAATGATTTTTTTTTTCATTCATAAAGCAACAGATAATACGAAGCATGAAAGCAAGAGCAGTGCAGCTGTGGCAGTGTCAATTTGTTAAAGCTGTCACTCTCTCGAACAGCCGTGTGCGCGCTCGCACACACTTACATTTGGGTTACACAATGGAGATTTCACAGACACAGATAAACAATGCAAGGGCAGTTATCACTCCACAGAGCACAGTAACACAGAGGAAGAGGAAGAGCATGACAAAGAAACAGGGGGAGGACAAAAAAGATGGCGTGTGTGTCGTCAGAGTCACAGGCCAGAGGGGCCCGCACATTGTTCCGCGGCTCGGCGTAGGGAGAAAGAGGCGACCTGGGCAGCCTCTGTCTAAGCGTCCTCCATGTTTTATGCATTCTGTCCTTTGTGATGATAAGCACCAGCGCGGAGGGTGGAATGTTGGCCTCCAGGGTCCAAAAAGAAGGGTGGGCTTATGAGGAGCAGCATGGGGGAAGAGGGTCGGAGGGTGGCCGGGATGCAGCTCCGTTTTAATTTTGCAGCCCTCAGAGCGTTCGCTGTCATCCCTGCCTGACCGGCATACTGGCATATGCAGCTTCCGCAGATACATCTCTGAGCACGAGAGCTAACCGCTGCTCCTGCTGCTTCAAACAGGATAGAGTCAGCACACTGCTCTACCACAACACACACACACTCACACACACTTTGAGAATGCTGCCAGTCATGGATGGACTTGCATCACACAGGAATTTGACTCACAGTTAGTAAAGTAAAACAGGAAAAAAACAAAACAAAAAAAAAAAACTGAGTTTATAAGTGCGATGACAACAGCGTCTAAGAAAAAGCTTGGTTTGCAAGCATACTAATAAACCTATTCAAGAAGTAACATTCAACTCAAGGACACAAGAACATATTATAATGTGTTTCTCTCAATACAACAGCTTTAATTCATTGTTAGAAAAGGAATAGAATTTTTTTTTAAATAAATATTTCACGCATTGTTCAACCCCATTCTGTCACCTCGACAGCATCCATGAGTGAAGAGTGAAGGGTGGAAAAAAAGAAAGCATCTTTTGCTTTTAAGCTTCACCTATTTTTCACATTACAACTAGTAGACAATCAGAATGTGGTTGCTGCATGACACCTAAATTCAGCTTTGTCCTGTAAGCTTGCCAAAATACTGATAAAAAACACAATTATGCCATGAGAAGACCTTGACATAGCACACTTAAAAGAAAACTGATTTATTTACAATGTCGGCATACAAATAAATCCAGACGTTGCTGCTGCACACGCGCGCGCGTGCGCACACAGGCTGTGACACATGTGCATCTTCTCAGTCATAAATCTTGTCTACCACAATGATTTAACCAAGATTGTTAACACGATAACATGTTGTGAAAGAGCAAACCACAAGAAACCCCGCCAACTTCACTTCAGAAAGATAAAAGACAGTCGACAGTGAGGAGGAATAAAAAAAAAAGAGGCGAACTCTAAAGGAAACATGGAGGGGGGAATTTTAGAAACAAGCAGAGGATAGGGGGCTCTCTGCAGATGAAGAGGACACTCTGGACTGCTGGGATTAAGGATCAGGTGGAGGATTCATTCACACTGTAAGCATGCCTACATAAACACACCTGACCATCACATCCATCCCACTCACAGTGTTGAGCCAGGACCACCGGGACCGCCCCCCACCCCTGAGCAGCTTGAACCCCGTTCTGACAGCCATGACGAGTACTTGCCGGACTCAGATGCAGCATGACTGGAAGAGTCGGTCGTATTGAAAAGCATACATCAGATGAAAAGCCCATCATCTGTGTCTGTCAGTCGCACTCATCTAAACATCCATACGGCTAATGGTGGAGACAAGACGCCTGCTCCGGCTTTTGGGTTTCAGAGAATACACACTCGCCACAATTACAGGCATTTTATGATGCTGTCTCGGAACTAATTGGAAATGACCTGCAATTTATTTAGAGATATTGGAAATAAATAAGAAAACAAAATGGTGAATTAAAACAATTGTGTTAATAAGTAAAAAAAAAAGAAAAACACACTCTTCATTTCTCCTCTATGTGCATACATATCTAAATGCAGTTCTCACTGCTTCTTTGCTGAATATTCCACGTACGCTCCCAGCCAGCTCCTCACCCAAAGAGGGCTCCCTCCGACCAAAGACGTGGCACCGATTTCCCCCACAGTGCCACATCCCAAACACGAAGAGGTGGGAGTCGAGGAAGGGGAAATATGCAGAGATGCCGAGAATGAGATAGGAAGAAGGAGACGCACCGGTGTGTGTGTGTGTGTGTGTGTGTGTGTGTGTGTGTGTGTGTGTGTGTGAGTGTGTGTGTGGAAGCGAAGGGGTTATGACAGCCAGAGGCGCTGTCTCTCCTTTCTCTGTGTTACCCCCCCTCCAGCTCTCCGCTGTCTCACGCCAAACCAAAGAGCAAGCCAATCCGTGACGACTGCGGCTCCCCCCTTTATCTCATTTACCCAACTGCTGGACGCTCTGTTCCCACTCATACAGTTAAATGGCATCTGAATTTTCTAAATATACCTCGCATCAAATGTTGCTACAGACGTGGGTCAAGTGCAAACGGTGGACAATGCCGAATCAATGATCACTGACGTTTCAACACAACGACCACGTTCCTCCCACGAAAAGCAGCTACAACACCTCACATCTGCACTTTAACGCAGCTACTAAACGCAGAAGAGCTGCAAACAAAGCTCCTCTAGTCATTTAAATAAAAATGAAGAATGTTGCCACATGCACTTTACTCTGCATCTTCAAAAAAATTGTGAGATACGTGCAATCATGGACATATGTAAAATAAATTGAATAAATAATTGAAACATGCAACGACAAAATTAACCAAAATGGAGGGAAGCATGAATGAGAAGTCCTTTCATTCCCCCCTCAGATTAAAATGTACCAAAATGTTGCTAAATTACGTTTAAATAAAATTTGACTATAAGAAATAAAAGACAGAAAAGTGAACGTTAAAAAACAAACCTATTTTGGACGTATTTATTTTTCAAATGCCTCATTTAAAACCGTCACTGTCTAATTGGAATTCAGTGAAAAATAATTCTGAGTTGAGGATTCTGGAACTGCTGCCACCAACACCAAACAGAACACATGGATGTATTTTGTGAAAAGAGAGTACATGGAAAAAAATAAGGCCCATGACATTTCCACACCTTTTCCTGGAACTGTTATAATTAAACATAAATATGAGAATGTGGCAAGACAGGAAAAAAACAAAAAAAACAGGCAGGTGCAATGACAGTAAACATTTTCTGCTGTCTTTGTTTTGTAATAGAGAAGGGAAAGAAGGAGGAGGAAGATGGGGAGGAGGAGGAGAGGAGTGCTATCCTGTCAAACGGTGCAGGAAGGGAGATTATTGGTGTTCTTTTTTTCGTTGTTTTTTTTGGGAGGGGCGGGGGATGAAGCGGCCTTCTTGTCCTACAGAGCATCTATAAGTTTCTGATCGTGGCAATCTGAAGTTCCCACTGCAGGCAAATAAAGCTGTGATAAAAAAGCCAGTGTCAGAAAATCCAAAGAAGGCAGAACCAAATTATGAAAAGTCATTTCGAATTGTGACTATTCTTAAGAGAGATGGAATCTTGCTTCCCTTTTACTCCTATCTCCTGTATGAAAAGCAGGGATCTATTTACCTGACCTCTTCCTCTATGTCCCATGGCTATCTGACCTCTCTGCTCTCCCACCCTAACAGCCCTCCCCTCCTCTTCATTTGTAGATGGAGTTTCTCTCCCTACTTGGTGATTAATTCTATCAAAGCCGGCCCCATTTTTGATTCTCTCATCAATAAATAAATCCGTAATCCCACAGATGCTGACAATAGTGAACCCCCTTTTTATTTGAGTTCTACCTGCTCCGAAAAATAATAATAGAAAAAAAAAAGACACACAACCCCTCCACCAACAACTCAGATCAGCCTTTTTCTCCCAGCCAGACCCAACTCTCTCCCCATTATCCTCTTGGCTGTTTGCAAGGGGGTTTCCTCTCTTTCTTTTTTATCTCTGTACTCACTCCATGACCCCTGTTCCCCTGTTTCTTGCTGTCTGACCTAACCCCCCACCCCCACATCCACACCCCTTGCACTCCCCGCAAACACACTCACAACTGCCACCCCACCACCACCTCACTCCCCTCAGCCTTCAGCTTTTACCCCAACAGTACCACTGTCTCTGTTCATCGCAAGAAAAGGAAAAAAAAAAAATGTTTCACCCTTTTTTCTCGTTTTTCTCTGGGATAAAACCCCCCCTAATAATCATCGTTCTACTTTTTTTTTTGTTAATCTGACTGTACTTCGAACCCTCCTTTCCAAAAATGATGTTTTAGTATTACATTTATGCCGATTTTTGCATTTTAATTACTTATTTTTTCTAATTATTTTGTGAGGTTATTGTCAAAAAAGGCCTCTTTCCCACTGCAGCCAGGTTTTTTTCCCCCATTGCATTTGTTCTGATTTTGCGTATTTTGGCATTTTATTCTATTTTGAATATTTTTTTAGATAAACTGATGCTGTAACTAAACGCCACCCGCGGATGCAGCTTGGACCGCCATCTAAGTTTCCGATGGTTACTTTGCATTAATTCTAACATCCTAAGATCAGATGTAAAGGGCAGTATTTTCTCTCCACGAGAAAGAAATATTCCCTTGAAAGTCAGAGTCGGTAGCCGAGTATAGTTCGAGGGAGCAAAGCCAGCCTCCCTGTCTCTTCCCTGAACCCACATGTCTGATCCCTCGTCACGCAGCTCCCACTCGCAGCCTGTCCGTGTGCGGGGTCCTGCTGATCCGCTCTTGTCACGCAGGAGACCCGGTGCTCCGTTTTTTCTCCCAACCCCATCAACAACACCAACACCACATTCAACTCAACGCCGAGCCCCCCTGATGCACGCACGCACGCACGCACACGCATACACACACACACGCACGCTTGTCAATCGATCTGCATGTGACTTCGTCAGTGAATGAGCGAGAATCGAGTGAAAAACATCACCGAAAGGAGGCAAACAGCTGTTGTAAAATAAAAAAAGGGGCTAAAACACGGAGAAAGTGTTTGGGGGGAAAAAGTGTGCGGCTGACGGAGCTGAGGCTGGGCGGAGGGATTGCACATTTCACACAAGAGACGTTGTCGGAGAAGAACAAAACTGTCCTCAGCCAGAAGAGGATTTTATTAGAAATCGACGGTGGCGAAACTCTCTGGATGTGGAAAGTGTCAAATCTGTTCAGAAAAACAGAGCAGAAAGCGAAAGATGCTCCCCCTGTTTTCCCGGACGCCCACGGACCCACAGGCTGGACTTGGAGCTCCTTCCCTGGGCTGCGCTCATGTGGAGCTGCCGCTGCCCCTCGTCCGCTCTGCACAGCTTTCCCCCCCACCACCACCTCCTTGTTGCATTTGTGCTTTAAAACACGTCTCTTAACAACCATTAGCCCTCCATACCCATTTCCCCGATCCCACCGCAGAAAACAAAACACGAATCTGTTTTTAAAACCGTGTTTTTCTACGATCAACTGCTCTGGAGCGGATCGCTGTCTTGCCCGTTTCTTATCTTCCATTCATGAGAGGAGGAGAGGACGGAACGCTCATGTAAACACAGGTAACGATACGAATGATCAAAAAAAGGAGATCGAGAATAAAAGCAAAGTATCTTGCATGAAAATGAACTTGTGATCGCCGGTCATCTCTCTAAAAGCGAGGATATCGCCGGGTCCGCCAGACGGTAAACCCCACGAACAGACAGAGTGGTTCAGATAAGTCACACAGCGAGAGAATAGGATCGTGGAAACAAGAGAGGGAAAAAGAGATAAACGCAAAGTTGAAACTTACAATTTCTCGCTGCCGCTTTGTGATCCTCGCTTTTTAATCCAGTATTGAGATGATTTAGCTAAAGATCCCATCAAGGCAGTCTCCTTTTGGTCAGTTTGCGCTTAGGGTGGCAAAAGAAAGATCATTGTTGTTGCGGAGTGTAAAAAACCGAAGTAGGTAGGCTACTATTAGTTGTTAAAGGCGATATAAAAATAATTTGGATGCAAAGCAGGCGATGAGTCTTGTGTTAGAGGGAGCGAGGAAGAGGTGAAAGTGAGATCTGATGATTGAAAAGAAAAAACTCTTTGGATCTTTATTCCTGCTAATTAGTTTCCTGCAAAAAATGGCTGTGATTAATTCAGTGCGCATGTGCTTCATTACACAGGCACGAAGGGAAGGGCTAATTAGCCGCCTTCTGGATCAATAAGATTCAGCAAAGGAGAGAGGCTCGGGAGAGAGAGGGAGGGAGGGAGGGAGGGAGATAGAGGAGGGAGGGAGGGATGGATGGATAGATACAAGTAGAAAAAAGAGGAAAGTAATGATCAGGAATTGAAAATATGGAATTACGAACAGCGGAAAGTAAGAGTTTGATTAGACGGAAGACAGTGAAAGTTAATGCGGGAGCGGGCAGCCTCAGCGGGCGAACACCGACGGCACTGGCGCACGTTTTTCCACCGCTTTTTTCCCCCCTCTTCACTTTAAAAAAAGCGTTTTTGTTTTGCGGTTGTTTTTTTTTTTTAATAAATATAATAGGCTATATGCAGTTTCAGCACAAAAGCGACTCCGCTTTATTTTATTCCAACTACTTAAGACTTCCCGGCTTGCATTTTAGTCGCTTCAAAAGTAGAGCCAGGGTTGCGTTTCCGACGAGTTTTGCGATCGCTTTGACAACTTATTAAAAATCATAACTTTGACTTTCTGATGAGAGCGAAACGGAAGCGACGAAGCGCTCGGCAATCTACACCGCACACAACCATGTACACGACCGATTATATACAAATAAAGTAAAAGCATTTAAATTTTTTTTTTTTTTTGCGACAATAGGAGCTTGTTTAAAGCGCTTCCTTTACGCAGAACTGTACAGTAGCAGCAACACATGAGCTGGCACGGCGCAAGAACTGCTGTTGTAATCTGCAAAGACCAGAGCTTATCGTAAATACAGTGGCACCTGCATATTATCACAGCTAACTGTGTATTTAGACCGGTAAATATATATTTTACGCATTAAGAGTAAATACCTCAGTTCGGGAGCAGAAAATTAATATGAAGTTGTCCTGACGGCGCAGCTTCGGTGTTTCAACTTTGATAAAGTTCACGTAGTTCAACTTGAGTGATTCAGTCGGGAATTGTTTATTTTTTTTTTTTTTAAAGAAAAAATCTTTTTCTTCTCCTCAGAACAAGAGGTTATAATAAAGAACAAGAAACACAACTCAGACCAAAGAGTGCCTCTAATTATTAGACGTAAGTTGTAGGTTGTATTGATTTAGAGCTATAAAATGCTAAAATTCAAGCTCTTCTCATATTTATTAAAATAATAAAATTTTGCCTTTAAAATGAAGAATTAGGTACATTTTTAAAGGGATGATAAAAGCGTCTATGATTTACCTTTTACTCTCAGCTCACAGCACACGCAGATTTTTGTTGCTTCACAACACACTTCTAGAAAGGAAATATCTCGCAGATCTGACGGAGTAGAGCACAATTTGAAATATTTGCTTTCATTCAAAAAGTGAAAAAAAGAAATCACCAGAGCTGCTTGCATTTGTACAGTATGTCTGCAACTTCAGCTCGTCTCTGAAATACCTGCTTAAGCTTCAGTGCATTTTTCCCCCCCATAAACGTGTTCATGTTTCAAATCAAAATTAAGAAGATGTGTGTAGCAATATTTTCAAAAGTATGAATAGATTTGTTCTTACCAAGCACACCAGTGAAAGAAAGACTTGTGAGTGTAGGTGTGATGAACCAGCATGCCATTGTGACATCTGTTACCAAACTTGTGGGAACACGTTGTCAATACGTGTGGGTTCATGTAAATAACAATAATAACTGTAAAAAAATATATATATATATATGCGTGACTCAGACTGATCAGGACGTTTCTTGAGGTTCTGGCTGTATGTTTTGGATTTTTTTTAGAAGAGTGTTAGTGTCCACATATCAGTCTGATATCTCATTATAAGGTGATCAGAACGTAAGCAAACTGAACATTTTTTTTCCCCCACCCCCAGATAGATATTGTAGTGTGTGTGTGTGTGGGGGGGGGGGGGGGTGACACTTGACTCTGTCATTGCACTTTTTATCAGAATTTTTTGTTGGTTGTTTGAGAACGTGGACAACCCCTCTCTGTCTCATTTCTACACACTTTCTGTGCAAACAGCTCTCTGTGCTGAGCCCAAGTTACTGCGAACACAGGCAGCAGCTTTCACAGAACGCCTTCTGCTGATTGAAACAATACGGATTTGTTAGTCCGCGACCTCAACGTGCTAAATTCCGATGCAGAGTTAGTAGATAAAAGAAATACATTGTCGTATCTAGATATTGCCCGAGAACGAACCTAAAAACTCGCACTGTTTAAGAAATCATAACTGGATTAAGAAAAAATACCTGATGTGTGGGTGTGTGTGTGTGTGTGTGTGTGTGTGTGTTTCATATTTGTGCCGGATAGAAATTCTTGTGTTTTTATTTTAAGGCTGTACCGGTTGAAGACCTCCGTGATGTTCTGCTTGAGAAGGATGGCTGATGAAATAAATAGACTATATTTTATGTTCTCCAAGGCCCTTTGACTTAAAGGTTAGAGAGGTTATGAAACCCCCCCACCCTCCCGGGATGCGGCGTTTCTACGGATCCGATAGAATATATTCCTTTGAAGAGACTCAAACTTCTTACATTGTAGCCTATATGGTCAGGACCCAACACTCCCCCACACCTCCCTCACCCACCCTCTACCCCACCTTTTTCCATCACAATCTCCCTTTTTCCCTCACCCTTCCTCCCTCACTGTCGTCTCCTCTCTCTCCCTGCTGCTAAAATATATGGTGTGCTGTAACACGGCATTTCCTCGGCAGTCCACAAGCAGCGACAGCCACTGATACCTGTTTTTAAGCAACGCAACATCTGCTGTATAGAATGCCCCCCCCCCCCTCTCCTCAGAAATAAAACTAAATAAATAAATCGTTCAAACTGTTTGCATTTTTTTGTTCTCCTCCCAGTCGCCGCATGTGTGAGAGGCAGACTGCAGGAATCTCGAGGATTTGCGACGCATCTGCTCTCTCGGGAAGAAGGAGATTGTAAAAATGAATAGGTCGAAAATAGCGTGCTAGAGGAGTTAAAGGGGGCTACCAGATAATAAAAGAGTCTGGTGTAATTTGAGGCTTGCATGGAGGCAGCTTTCAGCCAGTCGCTCGCTCAAAGCCCTGCAACAATGCAAACTTCAGTTTACAAATTAATGCAGAGGCCTGATTGACATTACTCCATCAGTGGCCATATTGAGCACGGTGCGGGCTAAATCAAAAAAGGGAGCTGCCAGACGGAGGCCTTCATGCTTTTAGGGCCTATGCTTGAGTGAAAAGAGAAGAGGGGGTGTGTGTGGGGGGGGGAGGTGGGGACTGACAGGGTCTGGGGGCTTTTGTGTTGCCAGCATTCAATTGCGCCTCTCAGTGGGAAGGATAACTGTCCACGTGCCAGCCTCAATAGGCATGCATCGATGAGTGGCATTGCAAATTCAACGCAACCTGTGGCTATGACAGCCCGTGGATGTGACAAAGAAAGCCAGAGTGGCTTGAAATGCAAAGTGCTGCGTGGAGGCGAGGGCGCGTGGAAGTGGTTGACCATCACCAGAGCTGCCAGAAACAAAAACAGCGCATTCAGACGGAGGGCCAAGCCCCATATAATCGCTCCTTGAAGAGATGGGGCGGGGGGGCTGTCGCAAGCAAGACGCACGTGCACGACTTGTCAGAAACATTTATTTTAATGTTTTCAAATTGAATTACAAGTTATTCTCTGCAGTGAGCCGCGGGCGCGCACGCGAGCGTGCACGAGCGCGCGCAATCCCAGACAAAGCACAAAAGGAAACAGAGGAAATGAGCAGGGTTGAAAGTATTTAAAGATAAAAGCTGTGTTCGAGAAAAAGTCATATAACTTTATAAAGAGATAACGACTAATATATTTCGAAGGATTTGGGGGGATTTAAGATGTTCATAGGCTGTAATATTAACGACTGCACGGTGTGAGTTGTATGTTGAGGCTGTGGTAAACACAGATGAAAAGGGCATCACAGTTTCTTTAGAATACACAGTGAGTGAGATTATGCTCTGAAAATATTTAAATTGGGAGAGAATGAGAACTCTGTACCTGATTTTAAAAACAATATATATATATTTTTTGGTGGGTTGAAGAAAACATTTATAAGCATGTTACATTCAGTAGAGCTAATAACAGGATGCTGGAACACTTTAACGCCTCGCTTTTGCTTCTCTTAGAGATGCAAGAAAAAGGCGTCGCGCATTATTCTGTTTCAATAAAGTTAGTGCGCACTTTCACTATAGCATCTTCAAGTACACGCAGCTCTTATTTCCATGCTGATTTGATTCATCCTATGTTTAAATATATATATATATATATATATATATATATATATATATATATATATAGTTCCCTATCGTCTAAAGCAGTTAAGACAGCACCGTTTACCCCCACATCACACATGGGAGCATTGCGTCCGGCTCTCCCTGTGTCTGGGGTGGATAGGGCAGCACAGCCAGGTGCAATGGGAGCGCCCTCTTATGTTCAGCCTGACCACTGGGATCAAGCAGAGCATCAACTGTTTCACAGCAAGTCAGGCGCCTGCGGACCAACTGGTCTCTGCCAGAGCGCACCTTCGCCTTTACCTGCCAACACTGTGCTGCGGTTCAAACCGCATCCAAAAGGATCTCACATTTATGTAAAACGTCACTCGGGTTGCCTGATAATAGAAGTTAAAGAGGCGATCGTTTTGGGAAGTTCAATGCTGTTTAAATTCGCTTTTTTTTCCAAAGAGGTGTGTAGAAGTTTCTGAAACTATTCTAATTAGTAAAGAGCATGTTTTAGTGGAGGAATGAGGTGTGGCAAGGGTCCAGCTTTGATTAAACACGAACTTAAACGAAATAGGTGGGACTAAACTGCAAACATGACAGCAGCCGATCCAGAAATTAAAAATAATATTATTAAAAATAAAAACACAATTAGGTTTGTCATTATTTTATTTTTTATGAACAAACTTTTGTGGTATAAATAAAATGTACGTCAGGTGATGCAACGTCCAGCATCATGTTTCTAAGCCGGTCTCTGGTCGCTTTAACAAACCTGAGTTTTTATTATTTTAAAGGTATTTCTTCAGTCTTATTCTCTCATATCCATTACATCTTTACATCCATAAATATATATTTTATTCTTTTTTGATCTTCACGTTGTGCTCAGGTGGGTGGTTAGCAGAGAACCTTTCTGAGAGGATACAATGTACAATGTTGTGAATTTTTACATTTGGCCAAATGTTGCTTTTTCTGTATTAATAGTTTTTGTCCGTACTATTCTGAATGTTTTTATCAGACCCTTTCAATCATTTGCTAATTTCTGATTATGTTACAAATGCACAGCCTTTCTTGTTTGCTTTTTTTGTATTTTTTTGTCTTCTACTGTTTATATTTTCCTAATCTGTTTGAATTGTAATTTGTTTACCTGTTTCGTATCTTTGTGAATAAGATACTTTTGTTTCCTATGATGACTTCATCTGTTCCCAGTTTATTCAGATGCACTTTGATGCTGATGCTGCCTTTGCTAAATATTGTTGAAATAAAATGTTCATATTAAATTTTTTTTTTGAAAATTGACACATCGTCTGACCGATTGCTTCATTTCTTGACAATTTTGATATAGAAATGTGAAGTTCGTTCTTAGAAGCTACAACAACTATAAGCAAAACAGCACATAAGAGGCAAACCTAACACCAGATCTATGAAATAGAAAAAAACCCCCAAAAAACACATGCGGCTGGTGTTTCTGATTTTTGAGTTTGGAGCAGAATAAATGTGGACCGGCCGTCTGGTCAGTCTGCTTCATTTACATGAGAAACAAGAAGCCATATCAATTCTCCTCTCTCATGCATTTACTCGCCCTGTCAGTACTACCTTATTAAAGATCCTATGCATTATTCAAAAAACACATTTAACATTTTTTTTCCTTCGGAAATAGATCTGTTAAGCCTTAATTCTCCTGTCAATATTTAGAAAATATCGCTGATGTTTTTTCTGTCTTTAGTTGATTGTGCAGATCGTTTCATCCAGATCACAGCGATTTACACCAATAAACATTAAAAACACGTAAAGATTGCCACAAAGCAGCGAACATAACTGTCTGTCTCCCCCTGTCTGTCTGAATCCATCCTCTCTCTCCCCCAATGAGGGTGTGTGTGTGTGTGTGTGTGCCTGTGGATGAGTATGGTATGCTCAGTGCGTGTATGTTACTGCATGGTTAAAGTATTTTAAAGGTCTGGTATATAATGTAAAATAAAATAAAATAATACATTTACAAATCCAAATATAAAAGCAAAAATACGACAAACTTAAATTTTGAAAAATCCTAGGCACCCTTGCATCCTCTATTTTTTTTAACACGTTTTTTAATGGCATTGTATTTGTTTTCCAAGAAAAACATGAAAAACTGAAATATCGACAGACATGACGAAAATAAGAAATGTTAAAAATATGTACTTTTAAAAGATCGATGTCATTTTTACGTGTACGTTCATTAAGTAACGTCAGAAATGATTAGGTGATATTTGTGCACATTTTTCTAACTGTTTTAAATGCATAAGGCTGCAGGTAACAGACAGATTTTAGTACCTTGAAAGTGTTGAAGATGAAATTCCAAAAACTCGAATAGAAAATAAATAGCTATAAATAAAAAGACACAAGAAAAGCTCGTTTTGAAGATGTTTTTTTTTTCCCCCTACATTTTTTTTTTTGACAGTTTATCAGCGTTCAATGTTAAACTTCTTCTCAATAAAAGTTATGCTGAAATTATTTTTAAGCAGCAGTAACTGACAAAAAAGTGGAAAAATGGAGTAGAGAGCTTCAAATAATGCTCGTTTCAGGTCGGGTGATACGGTGAATAATGGAGAAATCCTCGAAGCTGCTGTCACAGTCTCCGGGTGAGACCCGTGGGGTTTTACGCGCTTTAGAGAGGCTCATTGAAACAGAGGGATCCCAAATCAGAGCCATATGAACACTCCAGGCAGCAGCCATGCACCCGCTGATGGTAAAACCATCCAAACAGGACGAGAGGGAGAATCGCAGACCTCTGCGAGGCCAAGCCTCTCTAAATGCCACTTCGTGCGCGCTGAATATGCACGGAAACGTAATAAACTTGCAGACCTGATATTCCCGATGTCAAGAAGAGCACACACACACACAGAAGAAGAAAAGAAAACAAAAGGAGAAAGAATGAAAAGGGGGGAAAACGCGACGAGATGAAAGATGACAGGTAGAAGCGACACAGAAGGCAAGTAGATCTAAGATTTTCCCCTGAGGTCAAATCCAAATCCTGGCCATAATGTATGGATGATGTCATCTGTCTTGTTTGGACCAAACAACAATGAATGCTGCTTTTTTTGTTTGTGGTTTGTTTTGGTTTTTAAATAACTATTAATAATTCATTAAACAAAATAACAATAAATGACATGTGGCGCAGAGGAAGGAAATCATTTTGAACGGAATTTGAAAAAAAAGAAAAAGAAAACAACACCCAAATCTGATTGCCCGTAAATAGATAATTATAATAAAATGATAATTACAAATAATGAGGAATACTAACCTAATCAAGACAGTAAGAAAATCCAGAATGAGGATGACCTCAGTAGCTTCAAATACTATCTAATTTCAGTGTTTCTGTTTGCTTGCACATCAGAATTCACTCACTGGGTTTCTTTGCTAAAAAAGGAAACAAAGGAAATACAGACATTACAATTCCTTGTTGTAAAACAGTCCACAGCAGCTCATTTGAAGCTTTGTGGGATCAAACCTTCAGACAGCGTGGGAGCCCACCTCCCCACTTATGTGACTGTAACTGAGGTACGTTTAACCTCTGTAAGCTCTCAAATTCTAAACTTTGTTCAGGTTGCCGGTAAGCCCCACTGATATTTGCTGTGTGTGGCAAGCTGTGGAAGGGTGGAGGTCATAGAGCTTTGCTTGTCCATCAACTGCTTTGGCCTCTGAACTCGAAATACCTTAGCAGAGGTGAGCCCGCCCCCCTCAGTGTAGCCTTCAGTGTTCCTGCAACCAATAAAACCAAGTGCCTGGTAGAGCTGTTTCCTTTTTAAGGTGTTAGCTTGTAAAGAAGGTTAACAGTACAGGTGTTTACTTTTGCATGACAGGTACACCACCGAAGGTTGAGCGACGATCATAAAATCAAGAGGTCTGCAGCACTCCATAAAATGCTAACTTTCATGCTAGAGTTGGTTATAAACACTGAGACATAAACAGAAAGTGAAGTCAAACCTCATAAGCTCAGTTCTTAAATAGAAACATATTCTAAGAGGCCTCGCATATTAGAAATAGCTGTAAGGCAGCCTGCTATCACAACTTACATGTCATAGAAGTTTGCAATGCGGATGACCTTGAAGTCATGGGAAAAAAAATTCTTATTTTGATTTAGATTTTTTTTTTGCATCTGTTGTGTGTAAAATGTGATTATTATTATTATTTATTTAATACATTTTTTTTAACCATAAAAGATTCCATAGCAACAGCTATTTGGTTACTTTAACACCTGCATACAAATTATGGCATTGGTGTGGATTACACCATGTTAGATGAATATAACAAAAAGCTAAATATGGCCACATCAACATTTTGATCATATATAAACCAAAGCTTGACCATCTAAACAAGCCGTTGCTTCTGTTTATAACAGAAAAAACATGTCAACATAAAAAAAAAACTGTTTTTCTGATCCAAAAGGTCACGCCTTCCCCTGGGTCAAATGACCAGCAGTGACTTCATATTCTCTTTCACATCTGACAGGATTACATGTGTGCACAGAATCATACATTTCTTCACTTCAGGAAAGCTCAGTTTATATACACATCTTGAACCTGTTTTATAACTCTAATAATTTCATGCAGGACTATTGGAAGCCTGTTACTAGTACATGATGTATTAATGTTCAAGGGGATTCTTTTAGGCAGGTATTTATGGAGACTTTTTGACATTTTAGCAAAATGGTACCTTCTAAGAGTGTTGACAAGCTTTTAATTTTATACTTATTTTAGGTTTCAACCACAGACTTAAATATATTTCACTGGAATTTTATTTGATAGACCAACATAAGCTGGTGCATAATTGTGAAGTGAAAGAAATAATACATGGAAGTCTAAGAAAAAATACGAAAACAATAAGAATCTTATAATTACAGAATATGTGATTAGTGTCCTCGAATCAGCACTTTGTAGAACCTTGTTTTTGATGCATTCCAGATTCAGATCTTTTGGGTGATAGTTCGACCCAATTGGCAAATCTAGAAGAAGAATTTGTTCAGTTTTTATTGCCAGTCAGCTCAGTCTCAGTCAGATTTGATGGAGAGTCTATGAAGATCAAATTTCAAGCTTTGTTATGAATTCTTAACTGGATATCAGTCTGGGGTTTGACTTAATGTATAGATGAAAAATGTATGCATCGGATCATAACACTGTTGTAAGGTGACATCCCAGTCTCAAGTCTTTCACAGTGCCTGACATACTTTCTTACAGGATTACTCTTCATTAAGCTTCATCCATTATCCCATCTCCTTTGACCAACATCCTAGTCTATGCTGAAGATCATCCCCACTGCAAAATAAAGCCATGTTTCACTGTGGTCTGAGCTTGGATGATGCACAGGGCTAGCTTTATGCCAATCATAACCTTTTTGCATGTAAGACAAGGTTTGATTTGGGTCTGCTCTGACCAGAGAACCTTCATTTACATTTGTTTTTTCTCCTACATGACTTGTGGACATTTTCAACAATGGGATTCGTTTTGCCACTCAAAAGTCAGTTTTATGCTGTACTCTAGTAATGATCATTTCTACAGACTCCAACTTTCTTCCTGAGACAAAATTGACAAAAAGGAACAAAATAGTCAGAAACATCCAAATTAAAATCTTCAGGTTGGTGTATTTTGGGGGTGTATTTGTTTAGCTAAAAGAAGTGATTAACAGAAAATAATAATTATGCCTATGCTTTTCTTTGATGAATAAAACAAGCCTGACTGAAATTTGATGGTACTATTCATGAAAACTATTGCATGAAAAATGATATTGTATTGTCAGAGAGGCTTTATTAACAATCCTAAATGTATTACTTTTAGTGCTTCAGCCCACATCAATTTACAAAGACAGATTGGAGTACAAATCCAAATCATCTTGTTTTTTTCTTCAGGCTACCACAAAGTGTCTGAGCTATACTGATGATGTGGAGTTTTGAGCCATATTCTGGCAGGTTCTGAGCATTTTGAACATTCATGTGAGTTACAACAACTGTATCAACCTGCGTTTATTCCACCTTGTGATGTCAGGCTTCTTACTACCTGCAAATACAAGTCTGCAAGAGGGAAGGCCGAGGGAAACAGGAAACAGCTTTTTACAGGTCCTGTTTAGAAATGCAAATGTATATAGCATGGGCACCACTGTCCAATTACATATGTCTTTCATGTATAAAATCATGCATGCCTTTTTTTCTGAACAGAGAAGGCTCGCACAAGGGGAGAAACCCTGGCTGCAGAAGAACAGTGAAAATAAGGTCGAGTGTCGGAGCCCTGGAGCCCTCTTTCAGCACGCAGGAAGGCGGGAGGGATGATGCTTCCCCCCAGATGGAAATCCATTTTTTCTCCTGGATTCGGCTTTATTATCATTCCCCTCCTTGGAAGGCAGCTGATCTGTTTGATCTTAATTCAGATTTTATTGAAAATTATTTCCAGATTGCGACAGTGACGATTTCTGCGTTAATAAATAATTTTTTTATTGTTTGTATGTTTTTATATAACATGTTTTCATAATAAAATAAAACACAGACTTATCTTTGTTTGCTTGTCCTTATTCTCATTATCAAAACAAGTGTGTTTAGATCCTTAAATCCAAGTGACTCATCTCCTGCTGGTTTTGCCATATTTTCTTCCATTGTTAAAATATTCTTCCTTGATTTCATGAACCAATTTCTCTTATTATCAGACATAATTTCAAGTGAAGAACAATCTCCTCTTTGTGTCATCGATAAACAGTTTTACCTTTTGAATGAAGGATATCTGATATCGTTTGAGTCAAAGTCACTGCAGAGAAATGAAAACATGTTTTCAAAAACAAAATTATTTGGTACAGTGCCAATAACTTGGATCCAGGACTTGAATGTCAACAGAGAGATGTATTGGCAAACTAAAATCAGAAGTTAGGTGTCTATGCATCAGAAAATTGACATTTTTCATATCAAACTCACAAACGTACCAAAAACTCTTTCAATAAACACACAAACATACAATGCAAGCTTGTGGTCACAATTTAACAGCAAAAATCCACTTTGGATTTTCTAAGATTTTAAACATTTAAATATGACAGCATACACACTTCTTTCAGGATGAAAACATGAAAGCGCATAGTTTGTAAATGTTACTTTGAGGTCATTTTGAAGCTGATTTTTAATAAGTTCAGATTATTTTCAAAAGGTCCATAGTGCACAACACATAAGGCTTTGCAGACAGCACTTCATTTCACATCAACTATTTGTAACTGCATACATTAGCCACATGTTGGCATGTGCACCTTCCCTGTTTCTGATGGGATCATGGTAACTATCTCCTCTCAATCAAGTAATATTTATGGAATATGTGCAAAAAATGCATGTATTTTAAAAAATAAATCTGAACAGCAGGATGTTACACTGGTAAAGAGATAAGCAAAGTAGTGGTTGGTTAATGTGACTTAATGTCTGGTTTGCAGAGAAACTGCTAAAATGATCTCACAGATCCTGTCATAACGTGAACAAACAAAGATGCTCAGAAAACACATCCTTCAAGAAGGTTGCTGTTGAATTTTGCCTCATTTCATGGCTTTCTTCTCCCTTTTAACAAACAATTCTATATTTTAAGTATTGCTAACAGACAGAAAATATCACGCATCTGACTCAGAACAGCTCTGTCCACACAGCACCATGTCAAATTTAGTGAAATGGATGAACAGACTCAGCCTTCCCCTCTCACACACTCACACACATATTACATTTTGTTCTGTATGTCTATTGTAATAGATATATAAATATACACACACAGAAGTATCCCAATAAATTCAAATGTCATTGAAAGATTGACTTGAAACTTGCTGAAAATATTATTACATAAGATCAATAAAAAATAAGTGTTTTTTACATTGAAATGTCAACTGAAAGGTATGTCTATGTATTGTACAATACAGACTCTGAGATACATGTTTTTATTTTTAATTTTACTACATAAATGCAGCTTTACATGGAGACTATCAATCTGTGACTCAGTTGAGGTGTTAAAGAAGCCCAGGTAGCTTTAAGAGACAGTGGCTTAATAAAACACAACGGGCCAACTAGGCAGAAGACATGGGTCACCAAATCATCACTGACTAGTGAAATTCACACTGGACCTCAAGCAGTACATCAGTCCAAATCTCACTCTTTCTCCAGACCCTAGGACCTTGTTTATAAATGAAAATCTAAATTTGAATCTGAAATGCTAATTTGAGATTAGTGAGAAAAGGCCCTGTCCTTTTTCCACCTTACCTATATTTCACTAACACTAACACAGTCTCTGGTTAACATGTGGTCAGACACACGGCATGTGACAGGTTAAACATAGAGCTTGAGTACCTTTTCCTTTCACATTTTTCCTTCCACTCAACTTTCTATTCACTTGCTTGGATAAAGTCAACTCCGGTCGCAGTGACCTTTCATGGCTTGTGGTTCTTGTGGAGATTGTCAGTGACTGTGTGCTGGAAAACTATCACATTAGCAGTTACAACTTATTTAATTTTTAGTAAATATTTGTTTGGTTTTCATTAGCAGTAGCCAATTATCATCAAACTCAACAGAAACAAAATTATTCCTCTGCAGACATTAAACTCTTCACAATATTTTTGCTCAAACTTCACTGTAAAACAGTTTTGTTTCAAATCAGCTGCTTGGGAGATGTAGTGAGCTATTAGTGAGATTTTCAATTTTCCTATGAACTGCCTCGATGTTTACACACCCACAGCATGATTGTGAGGTTAATTTGATGGTGATAAAATATGTGATAGAAAACCTGTGAAAACCGTGGCTTTGTTCTGTCGTCATAGATATGTGTAACTGAAACTGAGAAGATGATTAATGCAAAAGTGACTGCATAAACCAATGCTTCCTATAACATATTGCTGAAGCTAATAAAGTTGCCAATATGAGTCCTAAGCTTCCAACCTGCAGTGCGCATGCATGGAAGGAAATTTCTACATGTTCAGAACCTCTAATCCAAGAGCAACAAGCAGAAAACAGGGCATGGAAATGGGATATTTCTCAGCCAGACATTGCTTCGCACCAAATCCAAAAACAAACTAACCATGTGGGGAGCAAGTTAGCTTCAAAGACCATAAAATGTTAAAGACCTCAGTTACAGGTCTGTATAAGCAGTGGGGTCTTCACAGCCTTACCTGATGGAGGTTTTTGCTCTGAGTGTCCCCTCTCTGACTGTGTCTCCAATTCGGGTGTTTGTTTGAAGTCAGCATGCAGAAAGGTCACGCCCTCTTGGTCTCAGCATGCTTCTTGTGGACATGGATGGCCAACCACTGTTACTAATATTGCGATGGTTCCTCGTTGTATGCAGAAAAATGAATGAAAAGCGTAAAGCTATTGATTCGGTGCCTGGGCACCTGAAGTTGTTTTGGTGAGATACTCCTAGAATTCCAGGTATTTCCAGGGTTTTCCAAAGCTATGTGGTTTGGGATTTAGGGACTCCCAGGTCACACGAACAGCATATCAAGATGACACCATCGCCTAGAGTTAGAAGAGAAGAGAAAGAAAAACCTTACTTAGGAAGATTTTTCAACACACTTGGAAAACATTACAACAAAGGAAAACAAAAGTTCCATGGCAGTCCTCTGTAAGCTCCGCAGTTTCTGTGCCTCATCCCGGAAATATGAGCACATAATAAATGTCTTTCAGGGGAGGCAAACCAGAGCAGTATGATTTCCATCAAGACTTCAAAATTAATCATCTGTTTTCAGAGTCAACAAAATTAATCTATAATTATTTGTATGCTACCACTGCTGGACAGCCTCGCATGATTTCAAGATTATATTTAATGGCAAATGAACTGCTGTGAGTAATTTCTTTTCTCATACCACTGAAGACTTTTCAGATGAAAAATGAAAAGAAGATTTGCAGAGAAACTTAATTTCCCTGTAACTGGAACAAGTCGTGTTCCTGTAATAGCATATATAATTGCCTGTACTGCAGAGGATCTCCAGCACATGACAACAAAGTCTCATAAACAATACTTATTTATTCAACTGTCAATTCCAGCAATAATAATAAAAAAATGTGTCTTAAAAAAAAGGCTTTGAAAACCACGAGGGCCTGGTTTGTGAAGCTGGGTAAATATGCTTGTCATATGTTCCAATAGTTCCACAGTGACTGAGAGTTAGTTTGGGAATACGGCTGGGATCGGCAGACAGCTTGTGATAACTGAATTGCTCTTTTGAAGCTACATCCATTTGGAAGCACTGTGCAATGGTTTTTACCTCTGTGGTTAGGCTGGAGTTAAAGCCTGTGTTTAATTGTTCCCATGAGTTCTTAGTGTGGCGCTGATAAGGAGCTCTGGGAGCAACATTTAAAACTGCAGCTGAAAAATAACTTGAGTGTCTCTGGCTGCAGGTCTGATAGAGTGACGACAGAGTATCCACAAAGCGAAGACAAACTAAGATCGGTGGAAAGGGGAGAAAAACAACAGGCCGACAGCAGCGGAGGTCGAGTGTGACTGTAAGCTACACGCAGATGAAATGTTTCATTTGTTTTTTGTTCGTTTTTTTCCTGACTTCAGCTTCTTAGAATCCAATTGAAATATCAATTTCAATAATGTTTCTTTCAAGCTATTTTAAATAAGGGGGGGCATAGTGTCTCACTTGCTAATCAATAACTAAATTATTTTTATGACACTGTTTTGTCAGCAGTTACAGCAGAAGAAGAGCAGCGCTGTTAATTTGTCATCCCTGCCTTCGTGTCTCTCGTGCTCCATCCAAGGCCACGACTTCCAAGGTTTGTTGGGTGAGACCTGTGGGAGTGTGTGTCGGATCAATAGCCCACCCACAGCAGAGCCGCGGGCGATCCCTGACCTGGGGTATTGATTAGGCCCGGCTCAGCTGCCAATAGCAATGTGCTGGATGTGACACCGGGCTAAAACAGGAGCTGAGGAAGGGGGATTCTGAATTGCCAGTGGCAGCCCCACAGCACACCGCAGATAAAAGTCAATTCCACTTAACCAAATCACTGACAACTAAATAGTTAGATACAAGAATGCACAGAGTGTGTGATGGCAGCAGCTGGGTGGCTTTGGGGATTTCCCTTTTCCATGACCTGTATCGAAAGAGCACAAATGGCCAGAAGAGGCGCATGTTTGTTTGTCCTTTAATGTGGTCACAGCTCCGTCTCTTGGTTACACCTGCATCATCTATACATTGATTCCTGTAGACTGAGCATTCATCAGGTGTTTAGCATTGACTGATGTTCATTTGTAGCACTTCATCACAAAAAAACCCCTCATGTGGCAGCTTAGCTTTTCTGAATGAACAAAACATCAGACTTTTAAAAGCAGCTATAGTTATGAGTTTTACTGTGGAGTTTTCCTGTGCCTGCACACTCTGATGTAAAGCAGCTCCATTGCAATCGTCAGACTCCTTTCGATCCATTTTGCTCCCAGTCATTACGAGCCAATATTAGAGTAGTTTACATGTCACTTTACCGGTACTTTGCCTCATGAATGTAATTCTGTGGCTAGTGATTCTGCGTGCATTCAGCACGTATCTATGACTCCATATCTCTCCTGGTAATTGCTGAGTGACAGAAAGGCAATACTGACCACTTCATTATAAGACAGCTAGACTAACTGGACAGTGGCCTCTTGGCTCTGGGTCACTCAGGCCAGACTGACCTTATCTGCCCAGGTCGTCAGGGGTCAGTCACCCTGGAAGTGTTAGGACTTTACTAAGGTTACCGTTAGTGGCATACGAGGTCAGCTGACCCGGGTGAATTGTTCCTATCAGGTATTGATTGCAGTTTGTCTGCTTCGGCTGAGGCTAGACTAATCTCCCAACACCAGGGTCTCAGGGGCAAAGACTTCAGGGTAAAGTTAAGCATTGGAACTAACAGCAGTGATAGTGCAGCTTGTGGATACAAGTGAACATAAGAGGGTCCACCAGAGGAGCTGTGGGGATTTGGGATTTGAGAAGAGTGAGATGTAGCAGCAAGACAGAGACAGTGATTGTTCATTCTTAAAAAAATTTTGTATATGGGCCATCAAACTTTGTGCAGGGCAGTTTTTTTCCACAGCAAACTGAACGCTTGGAGTCAGATTTGTACCACTTACTACTTTGTAAGGTCTTGTCTTCATTTTTTTTTTTACTTTGACATAATATCTACTCTATACAGCAGCTTATAGGACATAAACCACACATTTTATTCTGGCAAATTTATTCTAATGCAAAACTGCCAGAAAATCAGACCATTCAACTTAAAAACCAGAGCAGACCTGGACCACTTACTACATCTAAAAATCACAATGAACATGACAAAAAGGAAGATGGAACAATAGAACAGCATTGCACCAAGGCATGGCTCATCCTATTTTCTGAGGAATATTTAAATAGAGATCAAAATCAATGTTCTTCATTATTTCTCCACATTTTCTGTTCCACTAATAAAATAAAGAAACAGATAGAGATTGTTTTATTAAATAGATAATACATATTTTATAGCGAAAAGCCACTTTGCTAAAATATCTGGGTTTTTTTAGAACAATGTAAAGCAACACTGTAAAGCAATGGATGGAGTTCTAATCACATAGATTTTAATGTAATATCAGGTTGGGATTCAGGTTTTGGCAGATGTCTATTTGGAAATTATTCAAAATAACAAATTGTTAAATTGCAACAACAACAGTTGTAACTGTTGTTTAACAATCTGTTGTTACAGAGTACAAAACATAATTGCTTAAAAAATTCTGTATTTAGCAAATAATATTCTTCAGATTGTTTTAGAATGCATTTTTTTTCTTTCAACTTTTGTTGATGTTTGCATCCAATATTTTTAAGTTAAATGCAGACGGCACTAATCAGTCATTGTTCAAACAGAGCTAACTCCAAAAGTTGGCATCTCTTCTTTGAGCCTGCCATCTCCTTTACTACAACATAGGGAGACAAATATATGAGATTGTTAGTCAGTAACTATGTGTGTATTTGTGTGTGTTTGTGCCCGTTAGTGTCTGTGCAAGCCCCTTTATGTACATACTAAAGCATCTCTGTTGCTCGTTAACTCTCGTCTCTCTGCAACTGCTTGCCACCGTACATATTAAATCACATTAATGGCAGATGAGCTCTTGCTCTGGAGAGACAGGCGTCTATTTGAAACTGCGTTTTATTGCACTTTGTTCCGTTTAATCAAAAAAATGCTATGTGAAGAGATAACCCGGTTTTAAAAAATCTCAGATAAACAGCAGCGATTGCATCTTTAAATAATAAATGACCCTCTGCCTCTTAGAGATGGGAATATGACTGAAAATAATTGAAGACAACAATGTCCTATAAGAGTACCGCTCCTGCAGTGCTGATTCAGAATCCCTCATAACTTCAAACGCTCAGTCATAAAGTATGGATAATCTGCAAAAGAAAAGGCAGGTGTGGTTGTTTACAATTTCTTTCTAATTAAGGCTACAGGATGGGGTATACTGTGTTAAAGTTGATGCCTGTTTGTAAGACTTTGCCAAAAACCCTGTAACTGTTGGCAAATTAGGGGTGGAATGGAAAAACGAAACAAACAACGACACTCTAATATGATTTTCAGTCATGGAATAAATATTTCACAATGTGTCTACATTTGACACACTTTTAGTCAAGAACAAAGGATTCCTGAGGAACAAATTGCACAAACTGAAACTTGAGATAATAACCTCTTTGACCTGCATTAATTCAGCATGTAACTGTGTACATGATTTCTCCTCAATTTCTATGGAGCTTTTGTTTTAAGCTGAAAAAAAACTTCTGTTGGTAGGTATGGAAGGGGCATGCTGAAACAGATCAAGAAGGACTAGTCAAAACAAGATAGTTAGTCTTTGAATTGTTCATTAAAAAGGATAAACCAGCTAAAAAAAAAAAGCAGTGATGCCTTATTACTGTTGCTTTTTGACTCTCATTAGACTGCGCACAAAGCTGCAGAGTAACACAGCTCCTAAAACAACAGCTATGGTGTTCACAAAATACATAGACCATCTACCTTAACAGACGCAGTTATGAGAGTAGAGAAAATGAAGCAAATGGCATGCAGATGAAAGTTTTTATGTCTTCTTTTTTTTGTCCGTGAACAGGCAAGCAGTCTGCTGTGTGTCTGAGAGGGATAAGGTAGTGCTTGATGATTAATCACTGGACATAATAACACTTCTCACCACGAGCTCACAGTCCAGCTGATTCTGTGATATGATTGAGGCCGATTAGAAAAGAGAAATAATCATTCCTGACAGTGCATTCATGGCACACTTTAATGACATCTTCTGATTGGACCTAGTGGAGAAGATAATGCAGGCTTTCTTTGGAGTGCCTTCTAAGATTATTTCTTTAACTTCATGAAAAATGGGGAGGGGGCATGGGCCTGGATGCTGCTGATTTGAGGATTAAGATAAGATGACCTTTCACATTATGTTACTATGTATAAAAGATGAAGTTTACAGTTTTTTTTATAACATTAGAGCTTATCAATGGCCAGAGCCTCCATGAAGCCCCTTTGAACATCACAATGGTTTTTGTAGGTTGGTGTACAACAGGCTTCTACCCCCCATTGTGGGATTACTGTGCCTATGTGTATGTGTGTGTGCAGAAAGGGCTGTGTTGTGGACACGCATGGTTGCTTTTTCAGACTATATTGAAAATTTAATCTTGTGTAAAAAACTTTATTCTCCCTCTTTTATAATCACTCTGGACAAATAATTATAGGCTTATTAGTAACTCACAGTTTTCCATCCGATCCTTTGATTCAAGTACTTTTCCAGACTATTTTTAGTCTGGAAAAGGTACCTTTTTGGACAATTTTTAAAACCTAAATACAAATAGGTTTAGACATCAATTGTCTAAATCCACTTAGCATTTCTTGGTTGCAGAGGCCTAGTGCCTGTCTCCAGTTGTCAGTGGGCAAGAGGCAAAAAACACCCCGACAGGTCTTGTGTCCATCACCAAGGGCAATTTAGAGAAACCCATCGCCCCAGTATGCAAGTTTTTGAATAGTAGTAGTAGGTTTTGCACAGGGAAAAGATGCAAAGCCCCCTGGACTAATCACAGGCCGAAATTCAAACCTGGCACCTTCTTACTGCAAGGAAACAAATGCGCCACCACGCAGGCCAAACTGAAATTTAAATGGGAAAAATGTTTAATAGATAATCAGATTCTATATTTTTGCCAGATGTTTCAAAACTACTAAGCTAAGAAAATAAAGAAATATCAGACTGAGATGGCTTGTCAGAACATTAGTATTTTATTATTTCTATACATAAAATGAATGATCTAATACTAATAAATAGGTGTCCATCAGGATTTTTGTCTTTTACTCTCCTGGTGAGACACAAACAGAGAAAGCAGATATTACTTTCACACTTCTGTTGAATATCAGCATCTGAGGATGCAAAAAAAAAAAAGAGGAAAAACTGGCACTGGGAGGCAAAGTGTCATTTGTTTTATATTCAAACTAGCATGTTTAAAACATTTTCTTGAATCCTGTAAGTCACTCAACTGTCAGTTACAAACACTATCACTTGTTTCAATCTCAAAACAAGTCCAACTGTGTTTGAAGCAAGTCAAATGATCTCACCCAGAGGGCTGGTTTGTTTTCTCTCGTCTTGTGTTAAAGTAAACTGCACTAAATAACTTAATTCTAATAAATTCTACACTGTTGCAAGTGCTGAGAGTGAATGACACTATTGGGATCATAAATCTTCAGCAGGATCAAACTCTCAACTGGGCCAGAATGAAGAACCATAGGCTTTCACTGGCATCAGACTATAGTGGCCAACTTCTTCAGGCTCCTTTCATGTGGGAGGCATTGCGTCTACCCCCTATAACTTACAGCCCGGCTCTGCAGGGACTTATTTTTATAACCCCCATTATTTTCAATCATAAATATTCAAATCCAGATCTTAAATCCAGAGCTTAGTGAGGAGAATAGCCAAAAACAACATGCGGCTCTTCAGCTTCCTCCCGCTCTCACTCTTCTATAGAAACTCATTATAAAGATTAATACTGAAATCAAACAGAATGCTGAGGCAAGTCGGCAGGCCCCCGGTCAAAATAATGCACACGTATGAAAAGACTTTAAAAGGGTATTTTTTGGTCAAACATCGCTGGCTGTTTTGTTCTTTATTTGTTTGAGAGTTTTTTGACAGATTCTGCATTTCCTTTATTTGCACTGTGAATTAATATTTGTGGTTTGAATATTAATCCTGATTCACGAGTGGATTAGTCCTCTATTGTCCCCTGAGTGCTGAGCCCCAAATAAAGGCACTGACATGGAGAAGAAATCTACACCTCTGTGCCCCACAAACAAAGGCCTCTGCACCCACAGATAACACATGTCCCTGAAACTGAGACTCCCCTTCAGTCCCCCCTTCGACTGTCCCCACATGCAAGATCCTCTATCTCCCTTTTCCACCATTCTTTCCCGTCATCGCTCCCTTCCTCTTTTCCTCCCTCTCTCCCTTCAGAAAAAAAAACTTTGCCATGGTAGATTTGCAAGGCAATTGTGCCCTTAAACCGTGCCTCTCTCCCAGCTTATACCATGCATTTTCCAGAGTTTATCAAAGAATACAATAGGGTTATGCTTTCACCATTATTCTCCAGGCAAGAACAGTAATTTAAATGCACCAGTACTACTGAGGCAGGGTGCAGCCCTCCTGTCTCACTATGGAAAAGAGAGAGATGAAAATGTGTTACAAAAAAAGCGCTCTGCATTACTTTGTTGACCTTTCCTGTTCTCATAGTTTACAAACAGCTGTGAAGCTCCTTCCTCTGGGCTCTTTGTACATCAGAGACTGGGACTGATGGAGGCATGCCATGCTTAAATCAACTGCTTTTTCTAACTTACTTCCATTGTGGTTTGGAACAACATAACCGAACAAACGCACACTACACTATATTCTGCCACCAGAGCTGTTGGAAAAGAAAGAGAGGGAACACATACTAAAACAGACACAGCATTCTGCAAGTGGGCATGTCTTTAGCAGACTGTGAGGCAGAAAAGAGAAATCTAAAAACACCCATCCCCCAGTAGAGATGAGTTTATTTTGAATTTTGTACGCGTCCTCACTGCAACTTCAAAACTATTCTCTTGCACCAAAACACAAATATTACAGAAGCTAACTGCTGACGTACACACCAATTAACACGTAAGTGGCAGCCATACACGTAGAATGCCTCCAAACGTACACACGTGTCTCTTCTGCCATTGTGAAACTAAACAGGAAGATACTGTACATGCTCAACAGTGGCTCTTGTGTGAATGGTGGTCCAGCGGAGTGAGTCCCTTATTTTGGTCAAGAAAAATAAGAATCTTTTCAGTTTTTCAGTTTTCAGTAACTTCTTTACACATAAATAGCCCATTAATTAGAATAGAATAGAATAGAATTCAACTTTATCGTCATTGCACTGTCACAAGCACAAACGACTGATGAATTAGGCATCAATAGCAACTCAAATAGCAAGTTCAGTGTTACCAGCCATTTTATTCATTTATTTTACAGTTCTGACAGTGTACACTGCACACAGTGTAGGAGAAGGCCAACTCAAAATTGGCAGGAGAAGTAAAAAAGCAATAGAAAACTCATTGACACCTAACTTTTTCTCTCAGTAACATGAGTGTAGCTCCTCTACTGGCCGTGCCACTCAGATCGTTGAGCTTCATCACCCATATCAAAAGTCACTGCTGGCTTTGAGGATGAGTGCCATTTAAAAAAATATTGGGAAACTAAAAGGAAGAAAATGCAGAGGATGAGGAGGAAACTGTAGGGGAAAGTAAAGAAAGTGTTTCTGAGTATCGAGGAAAACAAAAAAAAAGGACGGAAGCCTGGAAACATAAAGGAGGAGTGCAGAACAGGGACAGGATCTCCTGGTCAAACTGATGAGAACAGGCAGCCATAGTGATGTCATTATGTTGTTAATCAATCTCCTGATGTCTGCGTGTCTGGATGGGGAGATACTCACAGTCTAGAAGGGGTTAATGAGAAATCGATAAGAAGGATGTGCTTATGAGCAGGACATGGGGAGGAAGGGGGCAAGGAGGAGGAGATAGGAACAATGTTTCCTGTGATAGCAGAAGACTTCACAGATGTTATCTGTCATTCACAACGTTCTGGTGACCAGGTGTTTGGGCTCAATGTGGTGGAGTGGATATGCATGCAAGTGGGAGATCAATACAGGGCAAGTGGGATGGTAATACTCACAACTACTCTGCCAACACGCTGATGTCTTCACAACACAAAATAATAGAATACTTGCATGCAGCTAGCCATTTAACCCATTTACTGATATTCTTATTGACTTCAAAAACCTTTACAGCTGAGAATTTTTTTTATTTATATATATTATATGCTTGACCTGCATTGGCAAGACATGGATTTGTCTATTACAGGGAACAAAAGGAGGAGTGGATTTGAAAGCAAAGGTAAAATGAATGCAGCAGACATTAGCTAGGGTATTTCTGAAGGCCTGGGGGCATTTAAAGGGGTGGGTGTTGGGTTGGAAGGGGGGAACCCAGACCAGGTCCCAGGGCAGCAAGGCTCTTTGTAGTTGGAGCATTCTGAACAAGCCAGAGGCTTACTGCTCTAACCCCAACCACTCAGAGAGCCTGTTTGGGGAAATTACACCACAGCGTAATAATTAATCAAGTAAACACCAAACTGCTTTGATTTGGATTACATTAACATATTATCAATAATGCATAAATCAAATACAAATAAACACCTTCGCATAATGGCATGTTTAAATAGCTAAAATTTATAACTAAACTGGAAAAGCTCATCTTCCTCAAACAACACGGAAACCCACAGCAGAGTACAGAGGAAGCAGCAGACGCTTTTTTGTGGTTTCAGAAGCCCCATTTTTTTGGCACTTAAACTGCCTGGGCTCATCAGCTTCCTTTTTCATCACAGCATCATCCATTTTAAGCTTTTACCAGGAGGCAAAAAAAATTATGAAGTCATTTATTTACTCTTAACAATGGCAGAATGCATCAGGCAGAATAAATAAACACTGATGAGGCACCGAAAACACAATGCACAATAATTTGTGCAAAGCTACTCCAGGTTTGATTCCAAAAGTAGCAAAGCAGATTGGAGAAAAGGAGTTAGTCACTTTTATCATTGGCAGAGGAGGGGAATCAGCTCTGCTTTTGTGTTTTCACTTAAATGCATGTTCTGTTTTTCACAGATAAGTTGTGTTGTTTAAAAAAGCATCCGTTCTCGTCTTATGCTTTGTTCACTGGGGGAACTTTATGCCCAGGGATTTTCGAAACACAATTCATCAAAGTGGAACGTCGGTCTCTCTCCTTTTTTTTCTGAATTCCTAATCCTTTTTGCTGCAGATGAGAGATTTGCTGTTCAGACTCATTAAGATTAAAGCATTTTGCTAGAGTTATTTAAGAATGCAAAGTTCCATGTGAGACCTCTCAGAGTTCAAAACAGAAGAAAATCCTATTGACACGCTCGGTGCACTTGGGGCTGATCTTACCCTATATTTCTATATTTGGTGTCAGTGATTGAGTGATAGCATGTGGAATGTGTTTTTCCTGATGCAGTATGGTTTAGAGTTGTGATCACTTTTTCTTTACATGGTTAAAAGACTGGTGTTACAGCATATCAAGAAATGAAAAATATTTATGTTATGAAAACTACCAAAATGTTCTATCATATAGTGAGGTATGTGGGGTTTTTTTTCAAATAAAAAACAATGTCAGTAACACAGCACTGCCCCTCCCTGACCTGTTGCTTCCTATGTGGATCAGCTGGCTAAAAGAAGGCGACTGTTTTTGCCTCACTTAAAAGAACAACAAATAAATGTTTTTGAAACATTTTAAGTTAAAAAAAAATCTATGCTGAATTGGATTAGAATCTATATCGATACCTTTTGGTTCGCTGTGATCTTGTCACTATAAAAAAGCAGGCGGATAAAAACATAAATATTCAGTTCAGTAAAAACATGAACACTACCACTGAATTCAGTAGGTGTTAATTATTTGCTTAATATTTTCCTTCAGAAACAAAATAATAAATTAATACTATAGATATTATAAAAATAATAAGTAGTAACCCATATATATTTTAATTTAGGATCCATTGTTGATTTTCTGTCTTCATTCTCTTGCTTCATTGACATGAATGTGATTTTACTTTTATTTCAGAATAAGCCTGGCTATGCTTATGAAAATTCAATTAGGCCAGGTTAATAATTTTCTTCTCTACGTTTACTCTTTAAATTAAATACAGAAGTTACTACCATTTTTGTTCTGTTTTTAATGACTTTGTTCATTCCTCCAGATATAAAAATACATCTTATGGTATACAGAGAGTAAAATAGTTCTTGAACATGTCAAAGTTTTTGGAAATTTGTTTCTAATATTTCTATTGACATGAACCACATACTGGATTTTAGTAACAACCCAAGAAATTCACACATACAAAAACAACAACAAAAAAAAAAATCAGGGGGCGTGCTGTGGTGGCGCAGGGGGTTAGCACGCCCCACGTTTGGAGGCCTTAGTCCTCGACGCGGACATCGCAGGTTCGACTCCTGGTCCCGATGACCTTTGCCGCATGTCATCCCCCCTCTTCTCACCCTCCTTCCTGTCTGCCTACTGTAGAAAAAATACGAGCCACTAGTGCCGCAAAAACTCTTCGGAGAAAAAAAAACAAATCAATAATTTAACTTAATTTCAAAGAAGGGGAATGAGACATGGGATAAGTATTGAGCACATTAGGGAAATAATGTACAAAAAGACAACTAGTCAATACTTAGAAAATCTTTCAATATTTAGAAAGTATTCAAGGTTTTCTGGTTTAATATTATCATGGCCTGTAAAAACGTCTCTCATTTCCAAAGTATTGCTCAGAGTGGTACAGCTGGTAAAAGCAAAGAGGCCTTCACAAAACTGTCTTACTGTTGCAAATCACACTAATGGCAATGGTTACCAAAGCATTTCTTAACTTCCGAATGTTCTAGCGTGTGCCACTGAATCCATAATTCAAAATTGGAAAGAACATAATTTCACCATAAACCAGTCATGACCAGGTGCCCCTCACAAGATTTCTTGGAGAGGAGTAAAAAATAAAAATCAAAAGAGCTATCTAGCAGCCAAGGAGCTTTCACAGACAGCTCAAGAAAGACTTGGGAATAGCACGAACAGCTTTTCCCCGTGAAAATGATAAGTAATTCCTTTAACAGTAATGGCCTTCATGCAAACTCACTACAGAAGATCTTGCTGAAGTAAAAACATGATTAAAGGTTAACACTTGTTTAAAACTTGTTGCAGACAACTTGAACGAGCCAACAAAATACTAGGATAATATAGACTGATGACATTACGCCAAAGCTGAACTATACGGTGTCAATGCACTCGTCATGTTTGGGAATGGAACGGTTCTGTACCTCATCCCTTCATTTTACTGCAAACGTAAAGTTTGCAGGTGGGAACATCATGATGTGGGCTGCATAAACGGCCCAACACAGTCGGACTGAAGTGGAACTGTTAACACGCGGCCATGTGGTATCAGGATGTTTGTATTGGCACACACCGAGCCAAGCTCCAGTGAAACTCCTCCAACTGCAGTATTTGCCAAAGGGTTTTGTCATATGTCACAGTAGTGTACACAGCTGAAGATCTCAAAAAGAGCAAAGAAAGAACCCCTAGAGCCTTCAACATTTGAAGATAGTTTGGAGGAATGGGTCATAATCACACCGAAATAATGCATAATCTTTGGATTCCATGTCAGAGATGTCTTAGAGTTATCATTAATCAAATACGGTTTTCCAAAAAGTATTTGATTTAGTCTTATTATATTTCTTAATATGTTCTACGTATAGTGAGGACTGGGATAATAATGGAATCTGGAAAGAAAATTTGGAAAAAAATAAGTTGGTAAATTATACATTTATGGCAATCTTTTGAAAAGCATTTTTTGTGTTCAAAGAACACAGTTGGAGCACAAAACCAAAGTACCTCAGAGGGTGGCTTGGTTTTGTGCAATTAAATTATTTTATAAGTTTTTTGTGTAAATACTATGAGAATGTGATATATTTTTAACATCAAGTTCTCATAATTGAAGATCTCATACAGACCCATGCATAGAAGTTAAAGACTGAAGGTTTTGTCCTCATTTGTGAAATTAATTAACTTGCTTGCTTAATAACAAAAGCTGTGTCTTTAAATGAAGACATCTGGTTTCATTCAAACGATTTTGTTTACAAGTGATAACTATGTACAAACTAGCAGACAAATTAGCTGTTGTTTCCCAAAGGAAATAATACATTAAACCCATGGACCATAAATGTGCAGCTAACTATGTTTTCTAGAAAGCTTTTGGCAGCAGAGTTTTGCCATGTAGGTTTATCACTCATCTGGCCGGACAGACAACTTTGAACACATTGCTCGAGGCAATGGTAGTATTTTAGCAAGAAAAGAAATAATCATTGGATCGGACTTAGTGTTAGTTCTCTGCCTAAGGAGCTTTAATATTAATGTTTTTGGCTGGACACTCAGTAGTCTCTTGGCTGTGCTCGAAACCTCCTTCTACAAACTTTCCAGCTCCAAGTGTTGCAATCTGGTTCCATTTTACAGCTGGCCTTGAAATTGTAACAGAGTGCCTTTCTCTCCCGGCTCAACCGCATATTTAATCCCTGTGCTTATGTCAAACTTAATTAAAGGACCTTGTACAAAAAAATAACAAGTAAGACTTGTAGGAGAGAGAGAGAGAAATGTGGAGCATTAGGCAAAGGAGAGAGAAAAGGGGACAGAACTAGGATGGCGGAAGACGTTTGGGGAGGAATAGCTGAGATATTCAATGTGTGGATTTGGTTTGGTAAATAACCAGATAAAAAGTGCACTTTGTGTGCAAAAGTAAAGAACATATCTATGATTCTAAAAGTACAAGGCATGGACATCATGTGTCTTGAATATGATATACTGAACAACAATTAGAAGATTTTGGGTTAAAAAAGAAGGACCAATAGGATGTAAACTTTCAGCTTCCAAAATCTCTTGACGTCCCAAAATGAAAAAGAGGAAAAAAAAATGATCAAGAGATGAAATCATTCACACAGCCTTTGTGTATACGGTTGTGCACATAAAACTATTCATTCCATAGAGGTGGAACAGCCGGAGAGTCTGTTTAGTCTGTCAGTTTAAAACTATTACCTCAAACTCTGAGAATATGAGTTGAGCCTGTCGTGCATCGACAGCGTTGAGAAGAACAAACCTTTGAAAAGTCTAAATCAATTTTTGGGGGAGTAACATAACAAACGCTTCACCGCAGCATTGAAAGGGGGGATCTCTTTTTTTTTCACGCTTTGAAAAGCACATATTCATACAATCTTCATAAGGCAAAACAGAATAAATGCAGTATACATGAAGTCTTTTGAAAAGAGAGATGACAGGACGGGAGAAAGCAAAAAGACACAGGGATGCTCCTATACGGAGCAGACAAAACAACCAGGAAGACCATCAATGCTACAAAGGCCTGCGTTTTCTGTTGATTTTTTTACTTTTCTTTTCCTGCACTGCACATTTTGCACACACCTTCTCACCCACCCACCCTTTAGGCTAGGCTGTTTGGCTAAAGAGTTCCAAGCTTCCCAGACAAGACATGAGTGGCCAAGCAATGGACCAGAGGAGGGGGGAGAGGTTCCCATGCCATTGGTGCTGGAACCGGCGCGCCACCCGGAGGTATTTATAGCAGGCCAGCTCTAAAGGGCCAGGACAGAGGGCATGCTTGTTTTTCTTTCCATTCCCAAGGCACTTCTACCAGGCCTCACATGTGGGTGTTAAATATATATCCAAATACTGGGAGCAACATTGTGGGGGCACATAACAGGAGGCAGCGGGCTCTTTTGGAGCAAGAATGAAATGGGAAGAAGGGATTTAGAGAAAAGAAAGACAGGAAGACAGAGTTTTTTGTTGAGGTTGCAATATTGAAGGGATGAAGACATACAGTTCAATTCAAATATATATAGTATAAAAAGACAAACATTTTATTTTTTCACTTTGATATGAATTTAGACTAGTTTCATTTCAGTTTTTTTGTACAATTATAATAAATAACTATTAAATCTTACAAAAAATAATGAGATAGATATGTATTTTTTTTCCATAAATTTACCTAAGAATTTCCCTTTTGACCTTATATGACTTTGGTGAACCAATTATTTTCCCACAAGCTTCTCGCAATGGTTTGCTGGAATTTTGGCTCATTTATCCATAGAAAGCACTTTCTGGATATACCCATGAAATAGCAAATGAAAACGTCCCATCCTGTACTGCTCAGTGGAAACGAGGCATTTGTATACTGTTACTGTTTTTTGTGTTGCTTTAGGTGCAATAGCTTCTACCTTGCAGAGGGGCCTTTCCACCAATTATAGTAAATGACTTCCTTGACAGTGTACAAAAACAGTTTCTTAACCCCCTTAGCAAAGATATTCATAATGTATGTTGCTCTTGTGTTGATAGATTCATCTCAGTTCAATCATGTTAATCTCTGGGACAAAATAACAGGATGATCTTCCAGGATTTTTTCTACTTGCGCCCAAATGTTTCAACAGATAAACATGACACCTTCCAGGCATCTGAAAACTGCACAAAATGAAAAGTTAGATTTTTTTTTAACTTTAAAATTCTTTATTCTCTTTCTAATATCTTGTCTGATTCCTTTAGATTTTTTTTCTATGATGCCACATAAGTAGCAGTAGTTGGAGGTATGACTTACATTGGCATTTAGCAAACTGACATAGACGAAGTGAAAATTAAAACCAAGCTGAATGCATGTTATATACAGAAGACAGAAATCCAGAAAAAATAAAAGAGGCAGTCATACCCTAATGGTATCCTAAACATAAAAATATATAATGGCATTCCCATCCATATCCTCCACTCCATGCTTTGTCGTCCTGCTTGGGAATTTCAGAGTGAGATTAGAGTATGATGAAAACAGACCCTATAAATACGCACCACTGTGATGAATATAACAGTGATTATGGGTGCAGGCATAATTAGATCAGGAAAGTAACAGACTCATTGAAGTTTGTTCCTTTTCTGTGTTTGAGAACTTCATCTTCTGTCTAATGCATGAAGAATGGCAGAGCCAACAGGAGAATGGTAATCATTTGGGTCTGTAGGAAGAGCTCTTGGGGCCTCTTCAGTGACGCTTTCTCCTGTTTTAGCTCTTTGTTCCCACACACAGCTCTGCAAAAGCCACTCGGTTCTCTGTGTTTTTAATGATTGTTTGACCAACAAACAATTAATTTGGTGCCCAATAGATGCCTGTTAAAAAAAATGAAATAAGCAGGAACAATAGAATGTTCCCAATTGGGGAGTTGGGGCCAGTTCATGAATGTTTTCATCCGGTTTTCCTCATTTGATTTTTACCTCTGTCAGCAGCTCTCTCACTTTCCCAGTTTAGATCTTTAAGTTCTAAGACTTTAACAGCGTCCTGGCCAAAGCCCTAGTCCAAATCCCAAACGTACCAAGGCCATCCCACTAACTGATTGCGTCAGAAAGATTCCACAGCCGTAACCTCTATTTTTTCATACTTGTGGGAAAATAGCAGTTCATGTTTCCTTGGATGCTTCACACATTCCTCACTCTGTCTTCAGATTACAGGGCCCCTGCAGCCTGAACACTGCCAAAGCCACTCCAGAGGAGGTGTTTGGTGTATAAGAGGTGTGGCTAAATGAAAATGGAAGAGATTTTTATGTGTGTGTTTATTTAGGAGGGAGTTGCTAAGCGACATGAACTCAAAAAGGCAGTAATTACATTTCTCAAAGCCTGATGAGTATAACAGAACTTGGACAGGAACTTTCCAGCTCATTTAAGCTTTTCGAACACAGCTGGGAGTTATAGATAACAGAACATCTGGAAGTCACAGAAATACCTCTCTGACGACTGATTCAAACTAATTCAAAAGTTGCCACATCTTGCTATGAGCGACATCCCAAAACCAAAGATCTGACAGGCCCAGTATTTCTGCTTTTGTTAAAAAAAATAATAAACTGACAGATATAGCAGTATAGTAATTATGCCAAAACTTTATGCATTCTATATTTAGAAACACTGTTTCATCAGATTTGGGACAAAGACTAAGGGGACATAGAAATTACATCAAACTTCTAACAAAACTGTTCCAAACTCATCATATCACGCAACCACCAGCCTCATTTTCAAAAGGCACAAGTGGCACATACGTCAACATGTAATTAACTCAACCAACAAATTCAAAGCGACACTGCTTCATTCTCACAAGCTCTCAACAGACACACTAACAGAGCTTCACAAATATGTAAAAGTTTGGTTTCATCCCAAACTCCTGACCTCAAAATTTCAAGACAAAGGTAGTTAGGTTTGATTTATGCATACCTCCACTTAGGATGAAGAGAACAGGACAGAGTTGCGGAGCAATTAATTCTGATGCTCAAAACATTATTAATAGTAATGTTTAAAACATCAAAGCCCCGGCTGACGGAGAGACGCAGCATCTTCAGTCAGGCGAGATGGAACAGATGAGCACACTGGAGTCAGTCAAGGTGAGGCAGGGGGGGTGGAAATAATTTACCTCCTTGCAGATTTTCATTGAGATATCATGGAATTTGTTGACCAAAATCGGTTAATGTTTTTGTATATAGGATTTAATTTAGGAATGTACAGTCTGTTTCACATTTTCAATATTACACATAATTTTTTAATATGATGTTATATTATTAACCAACAAATAATAGTGCAGTTTGATAGCTAGAAAGAAGTCTATTTGGAGGCACGTGGAGGGCCTGTTGCGGTGTGTTTCAAGCGTCTAGCGCAGCGCGATTTGAACCATTTAGAGAGTCTGACACGTCGAGTTTTTTTTAGAAGCATTCTCTAACAAACCTCAGAGACTTTCAAATAGTTTATATTTTTAATTTATTGGCATTGTTATATAGGATCCCAATTAAATTTTGAATTCAGTACAAAATCTTTTTCACTCCTTAAAAAGGTCTTTCTGCTTTGGAACCAGTTTCCCCTCTGGGTGCAGGACACTGACCTTTTGCTAACATTTCAAACACACCTTAAAGCTAACCAGCGTTAAGACAAAACTAAGAAATTTTGACTTGCATTTCTGCTTCAATGGAAAATTTTAACTTCATCCCTAACCTCTTTATTGTGTTTCTTTGTCTTTATGTTGCTGCTAGTTCACTAACCTCCTCTATAAACATTCCTGTTAGTTCTTCACAGAGTCAGACTACATCTACAGATCAGGCAATTTTTGAAGGCAGATTTTAGATTTTATGTCGGGGTATTAGAGTAAAAACATTGCCTTTTGGGATTTGTAAAGTGAATGAAACTAGTTGGTCTTGCCAGTCAATGGTCTCGCCTGCATTCGTACAATATAATGAGACATCAGGCTATTTTTGTTACATATTATAGTGGATATCATAATTTAGTAAGTAGCAAATAGTGCCTATTAGAAAAAATAAAACTGATAGTGTGCTCGACACATTAGCAGTAAAAACCTTAAGTTTACAAGTTTGGAGTGAGACTCTCAAGGACCCCGCCTCCATCTACTGTTGCTCTGGGCAGAGGGATAAAGCTTCTCTCACTTCCACATATTCATTTACCCCCTACCATCACGCCAATTGAACCAGGGAGTCTGGGGGTAGCAAATTGATATTCACCACACATCTCCATCCCCCAGCCAAAACCATCCCCACTGGAAACATTATTTCATTACATATATTATGCATTCAGCAAAAGGGAGGTAGTGAATGTGCACTATGCAGATGCCTGCGTGTGGGTGTTGGCAAACTCAGATGTTTCCGTCTATGTATACATGACTGTGACATGCCTGTTGTGTTATTTTATTTTATTTTATTTTTTTAAAAGAGGATGTAAAACAGATAAAATGCCCCAGGGGTCCAGAGATAATGGTACTTGATTTACTTTGTGGAAACAAAGAGAAAATATTTATTTCATACAGTTTTGTGTCAACATGAGAGAAGTGATATTTCAAGTTTTACCATGCGTGGGGGGAAAAAAGGTTTCCTACAGAGTTATGATGAATTTTCTCTGTTCATCTGAGTCTTCACGTCCAGATGTGGATGTACAGACTGTGCCTCAAGCAGAGCAGGAGATAAAGAGACACAAGAGAAAGGAAATAGACCAGAAAGAGCAGAAAGAGATGAAGATAGAGACAGGCAGATCTTACATGTGACAAGCTGCTCTTTGGGCCCAGGTCCAGATGTCACCAGAGCAGTTTTTGTTTGTTAATGTCTTGTTTTAAAAGCCCCCTTAATAGTGACTGCTGCCTTTCCATTAAGTCTTTAAGTGGCTCAACACAACATAGTCTTGTCTGATTTGAACTAGAATCAATTTAGAAAAGAAACCATTTTGCTTCTGTTTAAGCACAGCTCTGTCTCTGCTGTGGCATGCTGACCTTTCCAGAGGTCTGTCTTGTGCTTCTAGGCAGGGCTAAACAGAGGATATGCAGGGCTAATTAGACTGATTGACGTCAGAAGGCATGGTGGCTTGTATTTGAACCGTTTGTCAGGGCTCACAACTGCATCTCTGTTAAGGACTCTCAGTCTCACCAGTCACTCCGATTTCAATTTTGTGTGCTGAGCATAAATTCTTTGCAAATTTTTCTAGCATATGGTTTGCTTTTATTTTTCTAATCAATGCTCTCTCTTTTTTCCCTTGTGCAGAAATTGAAAAAAGAAACACCTGCTTGGTGGTAAATAACACAGCTTGCTTTGGGTCGACTTCCCCTTGGGGTCTTCCTACACTTAGGGAAAGGTTTCCTTCGTTCAAACTTGGAAAAGTCTGAAAATCAGATGTACTGGGTACATCAACCACACATCGTGTATTTGGATGCTCTTGAGTAAGATTCCTAATTTAGAGTCTTAAAAGTGACTGTCTGCAGGAACAACTATCTGTCTCCTTCCCTCCTGTTAGACGCTTATTGAAGGTCAACCAGCCCCTCAATTGTCTACTTTACTGCAAGGCTTGTGACAATATTTTTCATCTATCCCATGCAGCCAGAAATTTTGTGATTGCACATTGACCATGGTGGCACTTACCTAGAGGAGAAAAGCAAGCATTCATGCGTTCACACTAGGCATGCTACATAATATTTGGAGTATTAGAAATTTGGATCCCTCTGAAGTGGACTGTACTAAACCTGTTATTTTAACCTCCCTCCACTGTCTTTCAAATTTTGTAAAAATAACGAACATCTATGGATTCACCACATTTAACAGTCATTAATGCCTTCACTACTTCAAAGTTGGTAACACTAAAAATGTATCACTGTGTTAAATTTTGACATTTAGATTTATAATGTATTATCAGTCATATTTTTGAATGTAGTTTATAAAATAGTATGCTTTCACTTTTGGTGAGCTCGCTACTTTTTCAGTGTTTTGGGTGTTGGACATTGAAAAGGTCTGTCTTGTTGACCTTTTGGTATGATGAGAATCTGCTTTACTGGCAATTTGGTTCTAGAAGGGTTTGTAGGTGATGTCTGACTAAAAAACATTTCATGTAAGTAGTTTCTGATAACTGGCATTACATCACTGTGGAGGGATTTTGGCCTGCTCTTCTTTGTAGAATTGTTTTAATTCAGTCACACTGGTGAATTTTCAACCATGATCAGCAAGTTTAATCATATGTCCCAGTTTCTCACACAGATTTAAGTTTGTAATTTGACTATATCACTCCAAAACCTTTTTTTATTTGTCAATACTTTTTAGGCATTCATAGATGGACCATTATTAGTGTGCTTTTGATGTCCTGCTCATCTCGTACATATTTGTGCTTGACCTATGACATTAGTACAGTCAAAGTGGACTTGCTACATAAACTTTGTAAAAGTTTTAACTGCAAAAAAGAGGTATTAAAATATAAAAAAGGATGAGGAATGCTTGTCTAGTTTAAACCTGGCTATATAGAGCAACATAAAAGTGCATGCTACAGGTGAACATACCAAATTTATGCATTGTCTGACTGCTGGTACAATAGCAGTACAGAATGTTGGTTAAACAAATAGGTCCATTCTGTCATTCCTAACTAATGTGTACCGGTATTTGAGGGAATGGAAAAAAGTCCTCTTCATTAGCTTCTTCATCTCCTACCCATTTTCAGGTGGTCTTACTATGAATTTGTGGTACAGCTTCAACATTTATGTGAATGCGTAAAATGCTCTGAGAGTCGTTCAGTGGGAGGAAGTTCACCAGAGATCAGGACTCGGTCCACATTCGCCAACACTCATGCATCCAGAAAAATGTGGCATAAAGAGGGGACTGGTGGAGAGAAATCTCACCTGCAATTCAAGCGGATTACTCTGCCCTTTTATTTGCTCTCGTTTGGTTGCGGGGGGGAATGTGCTCCACTCTGACCTGGGGGCACTCATCCAATCAGCTCGCTATCTGCTGCAAGGGCCTCCATAATAGTGACATTTTTCCACCTCGTCAATAAAGTGGTGAAAGCCACCCTCCACCCGCTACTTGACCATTTAACTTCTTCCTGAAAAGGCCCTTTCTTTCTGTCTGTCTCTGTGTCTGACTGAAATCAATAAAGGCAGAGCAAGGAAAGAGGACGATCCAACAGCTGCATTAACTGGTGGTCTTGACTGTGGTATAAAGTGGGCTGCTGGCAGTGGAGAGTGGGAAGCTCCAGCCTCTCATTCATCCCATGGTGCAAGAATTCTGCTTGTGATCTACACTATACTGTATGTTGTAATTTTGTAAAGCAGTGGCGACTCTGAAAAAAACATTTTTTAAAGTCTCAACAGACATGAAGGGTCTTACTCACATACACACACGCACGCCCACATGCAAGTGAGTGACAATGAATAAAAAAAAAGACAATTTTAAAATATTCATGCAGAGAAAAAGGTGACAATTGTATGCAAAAACACATTAGCACATATATAAACTCTGCAGTCTCTAATGATCATTGCTTGCCATGACTCATTTAGCAGCTGCATCCACACATCACGACATGTCTGCAGTGATTGACATAATGGCATCAGAGTGAGAACAAAATGTCTTCCAATAAAGGAGCAGGAGGGAGAAAATGAGAGAGATGGGTTACAACTCTGCCCGTGCTGAAATGAGTGTAGTGCTTTGTTTGGTTATGCTGTCTGAGCTGAAATTGATTTCTGTGAGAAGCATGCACCAAAGAGCCTCTGCTTTCAGATGAAATAAATAACATACTCTTGTGAAGATGGGGGGGTATGTGGAAGAAGGAACAGAAGGTGGAAAATGGGATCAGGGAGGAAGGCAAGAAACAAAGATGGATGGGGTCAAAATGATTTTATGAGGGGAAAGAAAAGCTGGGATGGAAAAAATGGAAGGAAATGTCTAAATGTGCCATACTGAATTTCATGTGTTCAGTCTAGTGCAGCACTGAGGAGACACAGACTGGGAGACATCTGGAGTAGAGGAGGATAACAGCCACATGCCGCTCTTCAACCACAGACAACATGATGAGGGATTAAACTTCATTGCAACATGTTATGGTAATGAATGGTCTGTGGCCAGTTCTGTACGTGTTAGAGTAATCACCACTTTGCAGTATGTGTGAGTGACACTTTTTGGATGTGCTCGCAAATGCTTGTGTCTGCCTAAGCAAGTGTGGACATAATATGGTTCCCTACAAGTTGGCCAAAGCAGAAACGTACAAATTAAAACATGCAACATTTAAGCAGTTGGTGTAGCATGCAATATCTCTCATAATTTGTTGAACATTGTCTATTAATAGAAGACGGGCAGGACCAGACCTTGTGGTCTGAGCCAGCGTCTGGGCATCTGGGTCTTGGATTGGTGCCAGAGAGGGAGGAGAGCAGGCGCAGTCAGACGTCCCAGAGTGGTGAGGTTGACTCTGGGTCACACTGACTGCCTGGCCTTATGGCTCACAGATGTTCATCTGCTTCAACAAGAGTTGTGTTTCTGGAAAACTTTACACCATGTTGTGCTGCATGCTGGAATAATCTCCTCTGTTTAATGAAGATCTCATAGATCATCGATCAACAAGACATGAGCAAAAGCACGTTTGTGGATTACAAAGTATCCCGAAAGCAATGAATCTGCCACGCAGTTGCGCAGAGCTGAAGTGTTGTGGTGTTCGAGTCGCTTGCCCCGTCAATCTTTCCCAAGCAAAGTGACAGATTGTTATTGCTGTACAACAGAGCACAGGAGGAGGTTGTAGGGAGTGGGGGATCAAGGCAGGTACAAAATTTCTGGGGTGGTCATGACAGAAAGAATGAGCGGTAATCAGAGTACTCCAGAACGTATTCTCTTAATTTGGGTTTTCAATATTTTTTTTTCTCAGAGAAAAGCAGAGGTACAACATGAATCAATAAATTAAAGTCCCTTGCTGCTTCCTAAATTAATCTACTGTACAAAGAGTGGGAGCAGGTGAAATTACTTTGGAGGCAGAGTGAAATGACTCATATGCTGATCAAAACATTTGCAGTCTAGAAAGTGTTGTTGAATCTAAGAAGAGTTGTTGTGCACTAAGCAAAGATATAAAAAACTGGCAAAATGTGCCAGTCTTATCCTTCGCATGGCACAAGACAGGCAGCCAATCAGATGTGTGCAAGCTCTCTTGCAGGCGAATGATATGGAATGTTGGCTGTCTTGTGGCCCCGCCTTCCGTCCCCACTGAACTGCTGTTGCCCATAATGATTTTATAAACATTTTGCCAGCAGATCAATACCTGTATTGATCAGGCATTGTGAGAGTGATCCGTCTAAAACCCAGAACAGCCTAGAGCTCAGAGGTGGGAGGAGCAAAAGAGAGAGGCTGCATAGAGGATGGCAAAGGAGAGCGAGTCTGCAACCACAGTGAAAAGGAAAAGAGGTGGAAGGTTGGAAGAGACTGAGGGAGAGGCGGACGCAGAGATGGAAGCAGGTGAGGATGCAGATTTCGGAAAATGCTGCTAGGCCGTTGGGACTAAGGAAAACAAATGGTAATTGCTTTCTCATTAACAAAGGGGAGGGAGCGACAGCAACTGATGACAGTTTCGAGACAGTGAATGATGACAGAAAAAGTGGGAATAACTTTGTAAAATTCCTGCTTTAGTTCAGGCCTGTTATAGCATGTAACACAAACAGGTACACTACTGCATGTGCATGACTGCATGAGGTCAAACGAGATTGTTTTCTATAAATTTGTGTGGGATGATAAGATGATAAGTGATGATAATATAAACAAATTCATAGAGGTTTATGTCTAACTACAGTTTGATTTTTGTTTTTCTGTTATTCCTAGAAAGAAACTCTTGAAGAAGAGACGGAGGCATCTGAGAGCACACTGCGGCTCTAAATCTAATTGCTGCAAAATGATCAAAACTTACATTTCCTGAAACATTCTTAACATTCAGGAGAGGAATAATTCCACATCATCATTATGGAAGAAGAACTGCAAAAGCATGTAAAGGCGATGTTAATACCAAAGACAAACATGGCAGTATGAAGACCATCTTCAACATACAGGATTGCTGCCGCTTTGTAAACACGTGGATGGCTGGCTTTTTGGATTACTTTTTACTGTCTGGGAATTCACTAAATTGGATGATTGCTTTACATTTAAAACACAAGTAGGAGATTTATTGAAGCGATGACTCACTGGATGACTCAACACAAGTTCAAGGCCACAATCTGCCCTGCGCTGGAGGACAAGTCAAAAGCTTTTGCTGTGATTCCCTCGTGCTGTGGGGAAATCAAGTTTCATTGATTGGTTTTTAAATAAGATGTGTTGTGCATAAATGAGGATCTGAAGGAAGATGAATTCCTCAAACGAACTGTAGGGAAAGACCTTGATGCACATGAACTCATGTGCTCTGGAGACTAGTGTGGAAGCACTCAATGAAAAGGCCTGATGGCTCATGCCTCCCTGACCACGCTAAAAAACAAAAAACAAAAAGGACTTTGGCTTATCAAGGCTTATTAAGGGCAAGAGACACTTGTAAACAATTTTCCTAATGAATTAACAAAAAACACACATTGCACATCTCAGAGGATAAAGGATTTATGGTGACTTTTAAATTTTGATAAAATTTTATCAGCTGACCTTTTGTGTATCTTGTCACCTTTCAAACAAAGCATTTTCCAGAGATTTTATGTACTGTAGTAGACCAATACAAATGATGCATTATTGTGAGCCAAAAGGAAAAGGATAGAAAGACTACACAAATAAAAATCTGAGAACTACGGTGTGTATTTGAATTCAGTTTTGCTTTTCAGTAATTGTAAAACAACCCTCTACAGCCAGAGGATTGGTTATGATTAAGCTCATTTATGTGTAAGAATGCCTTAGTCAAAATCCTATAATCCAAGTGAGATGCTAAGCATAAAAGTTGCTATACATGCAACTTAGATTAGACTTAAATTGCTAAGAGATTGCAAACACACCAGAAATAACTTAAAACTGTATTTGCAGTAAGTTTATGTTATTGTTCTGCTACAAAGTGAATATACACAAAGGTTTCAGGTCTTTTGCAGCCACTAACGAGATTTACCTTCCAGGACTACTTAGCTCTATCAATCAACCCTTTAAATCTCATTAGGTGTGTAGTAAAACATACCCACAGCATTATGCTGCTATGACAATGTTTTACAACCCTTCACCCCAGCCCAAGCAATTTTCAATGCCTTCTTCAAGGCTTGTGGCAGTCAGCAAGGGAGACTTCCTTCCATTAACAATTGCTTACTTTCTGCCACTCTTTCATAAAGACCAGACTTGTAGAGTGCACAAAGAACAATAGTCCTGGCTGTTATTCTGAGCAGTAGATGTCTGCGACTTCTCCAAAGTTTCTATGCTTCTCTGAATAATGCTCTCTCATTGGTGGATGGGTTTCAATTACACATGTAGCATAACATTTCCAATTGAAAAGACTATATCGGGGGTTTCTGAAGGAATATGGAACCGATTTTTATTAATTGCATCAACGTAAAAAGAACCGAATAGAATGTTTTCTATACTTTTAGTTATATTTTTATTTATGAAAACACTTCCCTTCTACTTCGGCACTACATTGTTTTGGGTTATCAAAACGTTAACTGAGGTTATAATGAGACAAAATGTGAAAATGTAAAAGCACTAATAATTTTGGAAGGCATTGCACTTTCTCAGTTAAACACTTAACGCATGCAATGAGACAGCTTTTTAAAAAATATTTTTTCTTTATGCCTGTTAAATAAGAACAACCAATGTTTATAAAAGAATGGGAGGAATTGGTGGTATTACATATTAAGCTTAAATAGATTATGCCTTCTAGACAACAGAAAGATTAGTAAGAACTCCATTGTTTTGCAACATATGCAATGTTCTGAGAGTCAAACATTTTCCAGACATTCAAAACAAATTTCATTAAAACCTAAATGTAAATGAATAATAAGTATTGTTTTCCAGTGAGAGGTAGGGTGCAATAGTTTATTTAAATTCAGATCTTGAGCTGAAGTTTAAGTCAGGTACATAGAAAATGAGGCACAAGAATCAGTAAGTAGAAGATGTAGAAGCTGAATCTGAAGTTAGGACAAGTAATTAACACCTTGGCTTTGTTTGATCAATGCACAAATTATGAATCATGAAAGTATATAACTAAAATTATGGTTACATGATAAATTGCACAAAACCTTTAGATACTATAGCAACATAATTAGAACAAGTGAAAGAAAAGGTTGAAGAAAAAGGATGTACCTTTCTGTGCAAAGTATTGTGTTTTATTGGGTCAAGTGTTATTTATTCCCTGCAGTATTGCATATATTAAAATTAGAGAATTATATCACTGCATAATATAATAACAGTAATATTGATGCAATGCAAAATCTCAACTGTCTACCTATCAAAGAAAAAGTTCAACTAAATGGGTACGTTTTATTTTTTTCACAATGTAGTATAACAATAAAGTGCCATTCTTGTTTTAAGAGCTTTCTTAAGGTGAACAAACATAAGCTCTTCTTTTCATTTTTCATTATATTGCCAAGTCTAACAAACGTCTTAGCAGGTATATGAGCCACCTGCAATTAATGTTTTCACTGGTTAAGGTCAACAGACGATTGCTCAAAATCCCTAAAAACATTACTCTAAAAATTTAGTTAAAGTATTCTTGATTTTTTTTAAAAGTCAATAAATAGTTTGACTAATTATTATTGCAGTGTATAAAACAAGTCTGAAATACTTAATTACCCCCTCGTCGAAGCTTCTTAAGCATAGAAAATGCTATAATCAATATCTTCCTTTGCATCTTGTTTTATCATGATTGACATTGCCTCTCATTGTGGCCAGTGCATGAATTATTATATAAAAAGTATTCGACAACAGTTTTGACCCCTAGAACAAAACATTGTGTTACTGATCATGATTTGCCCTTTCTACACATTGGTAATCCTATTGTCTACAACAGCTTAATTACACAAAGATAAACTCATGAGCATTATCACCTCACTCAAAGACTTAATTCATGTGCTATCAAGGCAAAATTTGCGCACTAAGTCGTTTTCATCTTTCCATTCATTCTTTTGATTAATTCCTTCTGTCAAAAACAAACCTTTGGATGAGTGCCAAACATCAAATTAGGGTATTCATTAGACACATCAAACATAAATTACTATTCAATTAACAAGCCAGTCGAGCTGAACTAATCAACTAATTAGGCCATGTGTGTACACAGAAAAGCTAACAAAAGCACATGAGTCCCCTGGGAAAGCAGTAAAACCCAGAAGAAGAATGACAGCAAGGATGAAAAGCTACTGGTTTGAGAGGGAAAAGGAGAAAGCCACTAGACACTTGGTGCACGGTTAAGCTGTTTAGCTCCTCTAATCATAAACTTTATTGTGTTTATTGCATTACTTTGATCAGTTTCAAACTGATAAGTCAAATTGACTTGCAAAGCACATTAAAAAAAACACACATAGCAGAAAAGCTGTGCTTAACCCAAGTTAACATTAAGATTTCAAAGAAAATTTTCTGATAATAGGAACAGATTATTTTTTCTTATTATTTTTAGGTTCACAGCAGAAAATACTGCATAATTCCACATAGTAAAAACAACAAGGTAATGTCTTATTGTTATGACAGTGGTTCAAATACTATCTGACAGAGAATGCTCAAAGAACTGGGAGATTTTTCTATTCACTCTGTGTCAGAGATGGTCTGTCTGTTCCAAACATACCTTTGGTCCAAAGCAGCTCGAGCAGGCCAGGCTGTTCAAATATTGTCTTCACACACTGACCAGGCTGCAGCCTAAAGGAGAAACAAACACACAATATGCATGCATTTATGCACGGAAAATAGCCTGACTAATACTGTTAATCATTATTGTACCATTTGTTGGAGAATATAAAAACACAGTCTGGAGTCACACCCTTTGGACCAAAAATGTGATTAAGATACAAACTGACTGAGACAGTTCTCCCCATTCCACCCATCATATCTAAATGTCTAAGGTCTGCTGGCGCTCCACTAAAGGCCAAAGGCGGCTGTCGAAAGGAGCACACCATTATTGTACCAGTAAATGTCAGTACAGCCCCATCTAATTGTGCCATTACTAATTCATGTTTATTAATGCTGTGATGTATGATGGCTCCACAGACAGACTGAGTTTGTCTGTGCTTGTCATGTAGAGCTTACTGTTTGCTGGTGACGGCTGCAGGGAGAGTAACTGTTGGGCTGGGTGGTGGGTGTGGGGTAGAGGGAGCATGAGAGCAGCAGTGCCAAGTGGTGTGTGACTCAAGCATGAAGGCAATTGACTGATGTTGCCGGTGCCTTTTGCTGGCCTAGTGCCAGGGTCTCCAGGTCCCCCGGTCCCTTGTGTCCCAGCCGTTCAGTACCCCAGAGCCTCTAGGCAGGAACAACAGTTATTGTTTTCATTGCCGACCAATTAGCAACACTTACGCCTTATTTAGTCATGCTCTAATGTGGGCTAATTAGCTCACATTAGTGCTTGACGACATTAGAGCATCACCTTGTCCCTCACACCAACACCAGGCGTCATCTGGGGAAGAGCGGGGGAATGTGAGGGAAGAGGAGGAGGTGGAAACGGTGGGAACATGAGGGGAGGTGGGGCTGAGCTGGAAGGATTACAAGAGCACCAACCCAGCTCTGTGGATCAGCACTTTTTAAGAGATCTTCAGGGGCCTGTTGGCTGAACACATAGCAGGAGAAAAGGGCAAATACAGCCCAGTTACACTTTTATAGAATGCTTTGTGGAAAAACACCCCAGACACACACCTTGGTCTGGCAGCTCGGTTTGTCATATGGCTCAGGGGGCTCCACTGGCCTATCACATGACCGTTGCAATGACCTTAAAGGGCAGCTTCCTCAACAAGCTCCGGCCACTCCCACTGGCTGAACTGTTCAGTGCAAAATACAGCTCGGGTCACTGCATAATGTGATGCATCGAGCCTTCAGGGTGGATATTAAAGCAAAAAAAAAAAAAACATCATCAACATAGAGCAGAAACCAGGCCAGAAAGATGCAAGCTGACAAGCAGGATATAAAACTGTACTGTGATTTGAGGAATATGAAACTAAATGATTATGCTGTGTTATTAATAAGGTACTATATCAGAATTACCTTTATTATGAGCTTCCAGTGAAGTGAAGAAACAGAATTAAAGCTATGCTTATTCTAACGATCAAAGAATCATTTTATAAAAGCTAAAGCAAAGCATAGTGTTACAACTGTAGCTCAGTGAGAACATGTGAGAAGATAAAGGTCAAAGATAGGTTCAACTTCATTTCAGCATCCTATACATATGTATAAACAAAACCCATCAATCTTTTCTGGTTGGAGGGGTATAAAGAAAATTTGAATCCTTAAATATTAAAAACAGAATGAGAAAATATATACACCATATGTCTGATCTGGAAACACAGACACACACACGCACGCACGCGCACCCCCCACGCACCCATGCACACACACACAAAAACCCACTGATGCAAGGGATCCCAGGCATAATTTTTTGTGCTTAGCATTTGACTGGTGGCTACACTCCAATCATTGCAGCGGTGGGTCTCCTCATCATCTACAACTGCTAAGCAAAAGCGGGGTTATAAATGAAATATCACTTTCCATTTTATCTCCGGGGGGCAAAGGGATGCTCTGAGCCAATCAGAACCTTACGAGCCAACCCCTGACCTTTTTCATCTCAATATGACTACCATTATCTTGCTGAAAATTAGACACATCTCACTATTGTTCACTACCAATAGGGGGGGCAGTAGTGGAGGTTATTTAAAGATAAATGCTTAAGTGCTCATGATCCATGCAGTAATCACACACCAGCGTTCGCGGTAGAATGTAGCATGCAGTCTGATTGGATGAGGTAGATGTGCATCACAACAAGGCTTTGTTGTGATGCTTTAATGGTGAATGTTTAGCATGTAAGTAGCTCTTTATTTGGCTGGTAAACCCATCTGGCAGGAAGGTTTCTGAGAACAATTTTGCATCACGATGAGCAATTAAAAAAACAGCTTAAATGCTCAATTTAAGCTCACTTTAGAAAGGAAACTCAGGTAGTTATACAACCTTGATTTCACTGGTCTCCATAAGCAACTGGTTCACTGCTGGCTCACTTATAAAAATGAGCAATGAGAGAGATAATGTCCTCCGAGTAACAAAGGCATTAGGTGACAAACATGAATAGAACTCTGAAAAGCTGAAATTACATGACAACATGAGACTTGTGGATGTAAAAAAAATAGTTGAGTATTAGGCTTTTTATAATCTCCAGTGGTAGAAAAAACTTTTTAACCTTGTTTATGTTGATGCTTTGAATGGCCAATGGAATGTGTACCAGCCAAGTGAAATGCTCAATTTGGTTTTTATGGAGGCTTGTGGATCTGTGATTTCTAAAGTATGCATTTGTGCATATAGTCAAAGTTAAATGAAATAACATCCCCTTTAAATTCAATGATTTCATATCATTGTAACAATAAAGTTTATGAATTGAAATGCTAGAAACGATGCCCACTATACCTTTTCTTTACAATGATTGTATAAATTTACAAAGAGTGTTTCAGGATTCTTATACAGTATGCTTTACATATGGGAATTTACCATGGACTATTATCCTAAAGAAAAATATAAAGCTGTGGGTGAAATATGTATAAGATAATCTCATAAAATTATTCCCTGCAGTCAAGCTTCTATAGTCTATTGGTAAATGTTTTGGGAAACAATGTAGTTTCCCAAAAAAATAGCCTACATAATAATGATTTTCTGATTACAAATTTGTTATGACCATTAAGTATTTTTCTGTCATTTTCGATATTTTAATCAGATGTATCAATACATATAGTAATAAGAAAGAGTAAGTTTATCCTCAGAAGCGGGCATGACATCATGCTTGTATCTAACACTGACTTTAAGAAAAGTCAGTTCTGATTTCATCAGTAAAATATATTTTTTTTATTATTTCACCAAATATTTGTGGATTTGCTATTGAGCCCAAAATTATTCATACTCATGCTAGATTTAGATTTTAAGTAATATTTTTATTTCAACTGGAAGTAATTCTAACAATTTGTTTGATATATCCCGGCAAGAGCCCTGACTGAATTTGACAGAAGACGTGTAGGGAGTTTTAGGGTAATGGCAAAAAGGTTTTCCGATCTAAAATACTGAGAACTCATAACCTAAAGTATAGTGTGGATGTACCAATGAAGACATGCTAAAAGCTGGTTAACATTTATAAGAATAGTAAAATTGCTGTGGTGAAACATATCAACTGATTATTAAGAAAATTGTGAATATATTTTGAAATGTCATTTTTTTATCAAATGTAAATAAAACAGCTGTTTTTCAAAACTCACTTTTGCATTGTTTTACTGGAAATGGCAAAGTCATTTCCATGAAACCTGCCTGTCTCATTTCCAGTGGCAAAGTTCTTGGCTGAATGAAAATAATTTTACATCTAAATTTGTCAGAGATATGAATATTTTTAGCTTAAATTATAAATGTAGGCTGACTTTTTTCTACAATTTTTTTTTTGTCGTAAATTGGCGATTTCTGCTCTCAGGATAACTATGCCTTTCACCTCCCATCTGCTGTCATGTTCCTTCTACTGAAAATATCACTCCTGTCTGTACCACATAAGTCCTTAGGGAGCCTTATTATTTCAAGAGCTTGGTTTAAAACTACATGTTGTCAGTTAAACTACAGACTCACCAAGTTTATTTGGCAAGGTCCTGCGCACTGCCCAAACGTGTCTAACTTATTTCATCCATCTCTGTGGGCATGAACATAATGCATCTTCATATACACCTTTAGAGTCAGCTGCAGGTTTACAAGTAATTGTTAAGGTTCTCAAGACCTAATTTGCATCAATGCATGCATAATGCTCAAGAGGGTCACAGGATAGTTCTTTTTCAAATGTTATATTTCCATGATTTGTTCATTCTCTCCATTTCCTGTTCATTGTGTGCAAGCAACCTCTATTGTCTGTGGGTAGATTCTGCTCAGCCCTCAGAGGGGCCATCCCCAGGGAATGCCGCATCTTTTATTAATCAGGGCTGCTGCACCACAGTCCTGCTTATCTAATTTAGCAGCCTGCCTTGATACAACTATGTTGGACTTGGTGTAGGAAGAATGGGACAGAGGTGTGGGGGTGCAGCAGGGTGTGGATAGAATGGGGGTTGGGGTGCTACCTTTGGATTTTCCGTATTGTGGCAGGGATGCTGGGGGTAAGGGGTGGTGGGGGTGTACCGAAGGGAGGTAGTGACTTATCAGACACCTCGTCACCAAGTTTTAGGACTGAATCACAATACAGCAAATTACCTTCTGCTGACAAGAAAAAATGAGCACGGCCCCCATACAACAAAAATAGGATTGTCAGGAAGAGGTGACACATTGATTGCTTAGTATGCGCATCTAGAAAGCTGGGGTTCAGAGGCGTCCTTCCTATATATATGTAGAAGAGGCTCAGCAGTGCACAGCACAGCCATAACGGGGAATGAGAAATTGAAATGCCATGTTAGATTGGAGTCTCTTCCTCGAGCCAATCTTTCTAGTCTAGCCAAGGCTGGCCTATATTAGTCCACTATATCATAGTACAAACCTTTGACTTTTAGTAAATAAACCTAAACCTCCAAAACATAAAACAATTTGATGCTAGGCCATAGTATAATCTACTTGAACATGATTCGGTGTGCTGTATGAATTATAACATTTTTAAGCTCAGAATTTTTCTTTTCTGGCTGATCCTCCTCCCCTTTCTCCTCTCATGTGTGTCATGGCTCAGATGAATCAGTGTCACCGGTGTTGAGAGCACTTACTGTCAACCCTTGCGCCCCAGGCTACAGCACTGATGGACACAAACTATAAAATATCAGCCCCCTGGGGACACATCGCTCAAGCACTGCCCCACAGCCCCGAGGGGGTGGGATCTGGTCAGTGTGTATGTATTTTGGTGAGGGTGTTGAGGAAGCAATATGCCAATGTGTTTGTCTGTTTTTCTGATGTGATCGCCTAATTATGACCTAAATGGGTGTAATCGTTTGGATGCTTTCCCGCATCGTTTCTGTGACAGAGTTAAAAGCACAGTGAATGAAGAGGAAATAATTTACAGTGTACAGAGTAAAGCTAGCATGTTGTTTTATCATTGTTCTGTTTATCTGACTGGATAAATGCAATTTAAAATTCAAGAAATAGCACAGTTACTTGTTTTGTGTATCACAGAAAAAGAGAAACCCTCATTTCAACTAAAGTCCTACAACCACTCAAAAAATGTGAGGCAACTGTATGGAAAAGTCACCAAAGAGTCAATAAAATTGGCTGTATCGGCTGATAAGTGGTAAAAATATCCTTCCCCAAGAAAAAAAACAACTAAGATTTAAACTAAATGACATGAGAGGAAAATCAGAAATAGTAAAATAAAAATGTTTGTCTTCCTCAGGTCACCTGGGCAACTGATTCCTTTTTATTTACAACTCTGCAAGTTTATATCTGTCAGTGTGAAATTCAGTCATGTGCTTAGCCGCATTTATATGAAATACTGTCCCTTGCAGGAGGATTCACAAGACGGATTTTTTTTTTTTTTTTTGCATTTCGGCACATTACAAGAGGAAGGAAATACAACTAGAAAGTTGAGGAGAAATTCTATATAGTTGTCTACATTTTTTGTAAATAAAATCTGAAAAATATGATGTGAATTTGTATTCATAACTCATGAGTCAAAACTTTGTAGAATCACCTTTTACTGCATTTATAGAAAAGTGATTTGGGATATGTCTGCCGGTTTGTGTCAGAGATAAACTTTAAAATAACTGATGTTCATTCAGGTTATAGGAAGAGCATGTGTAAAAATCTAATCCAAGTGTTGCTACAAATTCCCCCGTTTCTTTAGGTCTGAACTTTGACCGGGCTACTCAAGCAAAATAATATTCTTTAATTTAAGGAATTTATTGTACAACTTACTTTGCATTTACAGTCAATGTCTTGCTGAACCTGGGCAAACCTTTACTCAGATCCAAAGTGTTTCACAGCCTCTAACAGGATTTAATCCACATCCCTCTCCCTGATAAACTCAGGTGTAGATCTTTGCAGCTCCAACATGAGCTCCTTGGCTGCATCTGTAATTATGTTATTTTATCTTTTTATTTTAAACTTTATTTTGCCTGGTAAGTGACTGAGAACAAATCACAATTTTCAAAAACGACCTAGCCTGGAAGCATCAAAAGATTGCACAGCAGATCATAAAGCAGAAAACATAATAAATTAAATAATTACAAAAAGACACATAAGCAAATTCATATTAACTAAGCATACAACATATATAAGAAAAAGCAGGTACAATGATCACATACTGTGGATTAATTATGACTAAACGTTTGAGGCCTTCACCGAACATCTGTGCTCATTAAAACATTAAATAACAGGCAGGTAGACAAGTTAGGTGATTTCTGAAACCATTTAGCTGCACTGGATATTATTTAAGGGAAATCAGAAAAAAAAGGATCCCCCACTTTACATAAATCAATTTGTAAAAGTTACAGGAAATTTGTATCCATTTTCTTCCACGTCAAAATCAAGCTCTACTTTTTAAAAATGTTTAAGTGGTATGAATATTTTACAAAAAAAAAAAAATGCTGATGAAACTAACAGTTTTAACACAATTTTCGGTTTCATGAGATTGAACATTTAAGATAAAAGGAAACCAAAATTAATCTCTTTACATGTCTTTGACCTATCTTTTAATACTGACTATTCATTTATACCACCTCTGTGGCTGCTTCATTCAACTAACAACATTAATAAGGCTCCTATAAGATTCAAGGACAAGATTATAATAGAGAAAATGAATCAAGGAACTGAATAGTAAACTGGAGACTGGTGGTGCTTAAGCTCACTAGAGTGAACACTCTAGTGGTCACCATGAAAGCTTTTCAGATGAGAAAAGAAAAAAAATCAAATGGAAACCAAAAAAATAAATAAATAAATTACAGCAAAAATGTGTGGCTACAGTTGCATGTTTCACAAAATAACTTCCTAGGCAGACTCATAATGGTTGAATCCTGTGGTTTAACATGAAAATGCTATGATCAAACATAGATATCAATTCCAGGAAAGTAAATTACCTAAGAGAATATGAAATATCTTTATAATTAAAGGTTAATGGGTAAGAATAATCCATCTCCCCTTTAAATGTGATTGTTAAGTGATTTATACCAGCTAGACTACGGCCAACCTTGCATTTTCAGTATCAGTTTCTTGATATATTTCAATGTGAAATGCATCAACGGTTCACTGGATTTGGATAACATTGACCTTTAGCTTCATAGAGTAAACCAGAAACTTCTCTTATTTGATCTTAAAGTAAATCCTAATGCATAGAGGAAAAAGAAGAAAACGTAATGAGAGATGTAATGCACAGATTCCAGATGTTAACCCAGGCAGGCTTATTAAATTTTAGCTTCAGGAACGAGAGATGGGGGGCTGCTTTAAACAAGAAAATGAGAAAGGAGCTGCAGACCCCTGTGACAGTCACTTAAACCGAGCTGTAGTCCGCTGGGCTGCCACGTAGTAAAACTCATTCATAATTTGTGATGAGCGTAATGCCTTATCCACTTCATGATTATGTGATATTCTTCACCTCTGCCGCAGTCAATGAGGCCAAGAGTTGGCAGCACAAATAGGTGGCCTGCAAGTTCAGCTTAAGGACGAGGAGGAGTGAAGACACAGGCACATGAGTTAAATAAGTCAATATTTGTAGAAATATTCACAGTATGAACAGGTAGGATATAATATTGCAATTAAATAGCTAAGATGTAAGATTGTCTTTCAAGTTATTAATTTAATTATTTCCCTTATTGTGTCTGATGTAAACATTTTTGCCTCACTTTACCAAATTCCTCCCCTTGGACTAATGAGGCTCAGTCACCACAGAGAACAGTTTGCCCTGTGATACTGATCGCAACACTTGTTAAGGAAAGCATGTCATCCTGGTTTCATTGAGGATTATGTCCACTGGGGAGATCATGAGAGAACCCCCTTAGACTCATTTCCAGCAAAGTGCTTCGCTCTGCTCTTATGACTGTTCTCAGTGTTATGAATAAGTAAATAACAACATTTTTCCAGTCGTTTAATCTCTGAGTACTGCAATTAGTAAGTCTGTAGTTTGCGCTGCCTTTTTTCTGCCCTTATTATTGTTATTGAAATGTCATGCTTATTTAGCTCAAGGATGAATAATAAATAAGCTATAATTAATGCCTTGAATGAGCTGACGGCTTGGCTTGGTCAATGGTAAAGAGGGACCCCGTCATCTTCTAGCCCTCCCAGCCCCCCTTTTTCTCTCTATCCCCTTCTTCTCTTTCTCTCTCTCTTTAATTGGATCTTGTAATTAGTTTCTCTGATGGATCTGGGAGGTCTCAGGCATCCTCACAGTGTTCATTAGTGTTCTTGGAGGCGGGTTTAGCTCTTAAAAAGCTCTCCCTGCTCCCTCGCTCACATGTCATAACACTGGATATGAACCTGCCTAAATACAACCTGCAGCGTTTAGTTTGGTTCAGAATGCCTTGAGATCACAAAATAAACCAGAGGAGCTCCATTTCAATGCTGGAAATAAGATCATTCTTGTGCAATGATTATGTAATTTTTAATGATTTTTTAATTATTATTAAAATATGAATTAAAACCATATTAGATTTCAAGCAGTAATACATTAAATTAAATCAAATGTATTTACAGAAAGCAAAAAGGCCTTTGAAAAGTAAATAAATGCAGGTAGCCATGATATAAAGTCTAAGGTAAAATGTCCTTTAGCTAGTTATTTGAAATCCAACCAACCTCTGTAAATTTCTATTTTGAGACATACACACGTTCAACACACACTCTCCAATAAACACACATGTGCACACGCACACAATGATCAGGTCTATAATAAACCCCCACCGCCACCTTCTCTGACACCCCCCAACAGTTTCCCTCCTTTTCTCCCCCACCCTCCACTGGCCAGGCAACACTAGACATCTCTCCCTAATCAGCAGCCTTGTCTCGCTCCGAGTGGTTGCCATAGTAATATGCCGGCTGGTCGACATGGCAACCGCTCTGAGGTCCACTATTAAATGAAGAAGAGTGGAGGGAGGGACAGGGAGAATGGAGCCGGGATGAGACAGACAGACAGACAGACAGACAGACAGAGAGAGAGGAAGAACAGGAAAGACAGCAATACACAGGAAAGGATTGTCCAAGACAGGAGGAAGGGGTATCAGGGTAGAGTAGAGGTGGTGGGGTGTTATAGAAAAATAAAAAAAGGTGGGGGTGGGAGTGTGGAGAAGGGCATAAAGAATGACTACAAGAGCAAAAGAAAGGAGACAAGGGGTTCTGCTTTACGTACCTATTACATTATCTGATATGAAAAGTCTCTGATCTGCATTACAACAATATCTTTAACTCGGCGCATAACCACATATTGTACTTTAATGCTGTGTAAAAATTACCCACATGGAAAATGCATGGTAAAACTCGTCAAAATCTAGGTAAAGCATCATAAACTGATGATTACAGGGGTATTTCCTATATAATTGCTAGCTGGCTCAATGTTAGATGAAGTCAATGTATTTATGTTTACAGTTATAGAATAAAATACTTTAGTAATTAAACCATTTGTAAATAATTGAGAATCATGTACTTTTGAATTCATTAAGTTTTTCACAAACTTTTGCATAGTAACCTCATCTTTGTTTTATTAAGAAATGACCATCTCGAATCTGGTGTACAGTCTACATATACACCTAATTCCAGAGTGACAGATGTCAGTGATTTTGTTTTGCACCTGTTCCTGAATTCCTTTTGATTAGGGTATTTCTTTTTTAGATCCTGTAGCTTCTTTTGTGTTGTCAGAGAGGTTAGATAAATTTAATCTCTTCATTTTAGAGATCTGATGAGAATCACTTCAAGGTTTGATTAATCACAGTTAATTATTTGAAAACAGGAATGGTTACTTTTTCTCACTTCCTTCGATAACCAAAAACATTGTTTCAAAAACCTTCTGCTTTATTTACGCATGTTATCTTTCTCTGAGAATATTTGTTTGATTACATGAAACATGTACATGAGTGTAACAAAAATGGCAGAACAAACTAAATCTTTGAAAGTTTTAAAGTTTTTACATGCTCATTAAGAGTTAAAAGACATAGGGTTACAAGTATTTTTGCATTTATGTGCAGTATTTTTAAGGTGTATGAAGTTATTCACAAATGTTTTCTGTTTGGATATCATGTTTGTTGAGTAGAAAGGATGTGCTGTTGGGACCCAGCCATGAAGAACTGAATTATGTACAGGGAACAAAGAGACTGGTATAAAAACTCTGAATCCCAGAATGCACTGTAATAACACACTTTCAGTTTAAAATAGAAGAGGAGGGGTTTCACTGTGACATCATGTTTTACCAAAACCTACCCTTGAAGGAAGTCTGTCACTTTACTGTAGGGGACTGCAGTGACGAGACACAGTCATGTGAGACGCCATCTTTTCTAGGGGAGAACAAAGGTTCTGCATCTTTAAAGTAACCCTGGATCCAAAGTCAATATTCAGTTTAGCATTTGGGCTGCTGCATGCTGGCCAAAGAATAAATGCTGACCCAGGCTTATCTGAAAACATGCAGAAGGAATCTAAATAATCATAAAGACCCCAAAAGAAACACTGCCTCTGATTCTGCCAACACACCAGTGCTACTTCCACCATCCTGAGAGAGAAGGCAACTCCACACACAATGCCCTGCCGCTGCAGTTGTTTATTCCTCCAACTGGTCTTGCCACCACTGTCTTGCTCCAAGCCAAGGACTTTCCCAGACACCAGACACAACATAAAATCAACTGGTCTCCACCACTGTGCTGCAAAGGCTTGCAACTGGTCACAGTGCTCATTGGCACTTCCACTGTCCTTAAGAATGATTAAAGTAAGACGTGTGTCTGGGCAGAGATAAATTAGTTTAGGATAAAATGACATAAATAAAGGTTTTTTTCATTGCTGATGCTTAAAACTGTTCCAAGCTGGAGCTTAAAGGCCTTACAGGAAGCCAAAGCTGAGTTTATCAGAGATTTAAGTCATTCAAATCTCCTTCTAATTAGCAATTTGAGCACTGACAGTCTTATAACATTAACTTGTTCCATTTTAGGGCTATTTTTCCTTTTCTCTCAATTCACTAACTACATAATATATGTCTACATATTCCTTAAAACATGCTAAATTGTTATCTCAGCTTAGCATTTAGCTAAGCTACCATAGCTTAGCTAAGTGCTACCATAGCTTAGCTAAGTGATAAGCTACGGTAGCAATCATTGATTCTGTTTACAAAGTATTTTTCTCGGTTCATCTAATGATCAGCCATAGAAAACTGCTAAACAGGTAACATTATTATTAAAAATATGGATAGGACTATAGAACAACTTTTTCACTATGGCAAAATTTGCCATGCTTCTTTTTTAATGTATTTCATTCCTATCACACCTGCCTACATATCCATCTTTTTCTCACCTCTTTTCTAAATGCACCTAACCTTTTATATAAACTGGTGCTTTTCTGCCCATTTTTTCTCCTTTTTCTTGGTAAATTGATTTTTCTCTATTTGGTTCTTCTATAAGTCTCATTTTTTTAAAGAATAAAATGCCATTCCATCAAGATGCCACCACATCAATGACACAAAATAGCATTCGCTGCCTTGTGTGTGAAATTCCTCCATGAACTGAAACCCTCTCTTTTTCCCCGGAGCGCCTTATGAAAGCTAGCTAATTGCATGTCCACATTGTACCGTCAGTCCCTGCTTCCCCAGAGCACCATTCAGAGGCAATTAAAGTGAGCTTAAACAGAGTAAGAAAGTGCGTCATCCTCTTAATGCAATTAAGGAAGTGTGCACACAAACATGCAGTGATGGTGCGTAACACAAAAACAGAAATACATAGAGAGAACAAAGCACAGAAAAGCAAGCGGAAAAGGTCGATTTATTAGGCAAAGCAACCCTTTTACTTAGTTGCATCACATGTCATATTCAGAGCATCTTAGATATGATGTTCAAAGTTTGTGATAGAGTGTTTTCTCTCTAATGTAGCCATCAACTTCATTTTTGTACACAGCTTTAGTACCTGTTTAAAGGTAAACAAACTGTAATTGTCTAATTGCTTTCCTGGCAATTCTACCTCCCAAGAAAAATGTTGGTGGTGTTAATTTTTTTCAGTTGAACAGACAACAGTGCACAAGATAAATGTGTCCAGTGTTAAAAAAAAAATTGAGAATGTGAATTCAGTGTTATCACCTCAGAAAAGCTGAAAGAAAACAGTTTGAAATAAAATTGAACATCTTTTATGGTAAGCAATCAGAGACTTGAAATTCGGGTAAGACTGTCATTGACAACATTCTGTAAAATCCCATAAAAATATAGTTTTCCTTGCACTTCCCTAACCTCACTATATTCCACTATAACCTCTGAGGACATTTATTCAATGGGGAAAAATCCCATGTTTATATGGGGTATATACTGTATATGATGTGACACAGAGGCCATTTTTTAGCCATTACCTAGCATGAAAAGGATCCACCTTTACTTTGCTGCAACAGACAGGATGGCCAGTTGGATCTGGCATGAAATAAAGGATAAATATATGGAAAAGTATCTCATGATTACTGTAAAATATGGCAAAGAATCTATAAAGTTATGAGCCAGTTTCTCTTTGAAAGACCCTGGGATAATTGTTGGAGTGTGCAGCATCAATAACTCTGTGAAAAAGTGAGACACTTTAAAGAAGAATCTGATGGTCTACATCAGAAAGCAAAAAATTATTTAGTACCAAGTATCTAAACTGGGTAATGAACCTTCTTTAATGATCAACTTAGTCACAGGAACTAAATCCAAGAAAATCTGTGGGTTGAGCTGAAGGTAATAGTGCATGGAAAAAATAGTGTGGAAAAATGACAAAAACTTCTTCTTTTGTGTGAAATTTTTTTAACACCACTAAATAAATTTGCTCAATTTAAAGGTTAGTTTCATTTATTCAAAGGGGGTTTGACACGTATTCACCAGGAGTCCCAATAAAAGTGGCCAGCACTGCATTTAGCAAAAATATAGGAGGTTAAAAACACTCTCAAGACTCAAGAGTCCATTCAGTTCTACATAAACTTTTGAAAAGATAAAGGGAGTTCAGGGAAAGTCCAAGGATGAAGAGCCCCAACTGTTGTATGGTCTAAAGCCCAAAACTAAGTGGTGATGAGCCTGTTTTAGAAAACTTTTTTCAAGTAATATACATTTAACAAGTGCATCCACGAATATAAGTAAACAATAAATCATTAAGGAAAAAAGCAATCATAAATTGCACAAAGAAAACTGCACATTTTTTGTGCTCAAACTCATGTGAAAAAGACAGAAATATTGGACAGGGGTTCTCTGATCAAAAGAGTTATATTTTTAAATTATTATTTTAAGGAAAATTGGCCACAGTTTCTATTGTTTTAATCAACGCTGCTAAAGCAAGCTTGTAGCATGTGCTCATGGACTTGGCCATCACTGATGCACTTTCACTTTCAGTAAAAATGTGTGCTGTATTGTGAAGAGTTCAGTCAGGCAACAATAGCCATAGAATGCTGAGCAACTAATTTGTGAAAAAGAGATATAGTTTTCCTTATATGAGTGTGTCTGTTTTGTTAAAGGTGGGAGTAAACCACCAAATTTCAGATTTCAGTGTTTTTCTTTTTTCATTTTTGCCATTTAGAAAACACTCCAGGGTTCCTCTTTTTTTAAACACATTTTATTTATGTGTTACTGAGACAAGTAAGAAAGGCTACAAAAGGTAAGTGATAGCTATGGTTTTCTTTAGATTAAGAAATTCATCCTGAATTTGTAATTGCAGCAAATTTGAAGTAATAACACCACATCTTAGGATCATAAGTCTACTATTAAATAAGCCCATTTTCAATTTCTTTTGCAGTTGGAAAGACTTTAATGTGATAAGCAATAAACTTGTTGAACTGATTAAGTCCACTGAATGATGAAATTAAGAAATGAAAATGTTTTATTATAACAAAGCAAACTTAAACCAGCTTTGAATGTGAAAAAATAGGACATGTAAAGTGAGTTTGCTTTTTTTGTATTTTAGCATGAATTATACCACTTGCACACACCATGGTGGTAGAAAAACTCTTGAAAATGCCATATTATAGTCCCTCCTGTGAAGATTTAGGATTTTTCTTCAAAAACATCAACACATATTTTTCTCACCTAAATACTTTGTGAAGCTTCTCTTCAATACAATCAGTTTTTTCTTTGCAAGAAAGACTTAGTTAGCTAAAAGAGCCAGCTTTATGAATAAATAAAGAAAGCTGCATAAATTGACACTGCAGTGTTGGGTTTCATGTGTCTGAAAAATACACCCCTACATTACACAATTCTAATTAACCCACACTGACAAGAGCCTATGCTCACATTCATAACTGTGCTCACACAGGTCACAAGCAGTAGTTTATACACAGTGCTGTCTTTTGTCAGGCATGAAGGCTCCATAATTACTATTGATCTGTCATTACAATGTTTAACTCACAAATTGAATTCCTCTAAGTTTCTTGTCAAGTTTAGTGCTTTAAGTGAAAAAATATCCAGCAACAAATCGAGCTCATCTGACCACAGTTTGTAGTCCACAGATGACAAAGCAGCCATTGAATCTGTGTTTTAAATTTAAGTTTGCAGCGCTTCTTAAATTCTCAGAACTACCTTGCTCTACAAGATCAAAAGAGAAAATTAGTCTTCTTACACAGAAAGGATATGCCAAAATTGTGCCAAACATTGTGCAAACCATTAACATTTGTTCTTTTACAGATGCTAAATATTATTTTATTGTCTGGCTTCTTTGTCCAAACATCTCTAGGTAGCCTTATGAGCATATATGAATACAAAAGCAAAACCTTTGAAAGTACAGATGATTGCAATTCTATCAAAATATGATACAGAAGCAACTTACTGAAAAACCTGGTGAAATAATTAAAACCAAAGCAGTTGTTACAACCCAAACATTAGTTCTGCTCAAAGAGTTAATTTTCCTTTGTCCACCAAATCATCACGAACCCACTGAACTTCACTCTGGTGCAGAACACTCATAAATGAATGGTATTTGATTTTGGTATAGTGAAGTAAACTCCTCAATATTTTTCAGCAAACTGTTCATTGTGACTACAACCACCACACAGAGGGAGATTTGGATATAAAATTATTTTAAGTTGAAATATGTGATAATAGCAAGAAAAGATATAACAAATATCTCCAGGAAAAATGATCATATTTATAATCAATAAATGTTGAATATGCTACCAGTCCTTTTTGGATTTAAAAACCCCTTTTTTAGTGTATGTCAGATGATTATTTAAGTTTTATAAATGGTTCTTATATTTTTACTAGTTTGCGGGTTCCTCCACTGTCCTGTTTAGATTTGATCAAGCTGATGTTGGGAGGGTCTGTTTCCAGGTGAAAAATGGGACTTGTCTGTAAAATTATGTAGGTGTGTACAATGAGAGTGTGAGAGTCATATTCTATGTTTTCTGCAGAAAAATATTGCAACGGTAAGAGTTGTTACTTCATCTGCCGGTGGTCACAAAGTCAGTTACATGTACCGAGAGATGCCTAAAAACCTATTTCCATCTCAGGTTACTTACACAAATGCAAAACAAGCTGAATACACTGCCAAAAAATGAAAAGTACGTAACCAACATTTGACACTTTGAATATTTGAAATAACAACCTTTCTGTAAAACATTACCATAAATGAATGGTGGAGTATCATTCAAGCATCGGTGAAAATGTGTGCAAAATGTGGAGATGGATGGTTTTAGCCTATTACCAAATATGCCAGTCTCAGTGGCAAATGGACAGTACCAGAACAAGAATACGGCATCTACAAACTATTCATAGCCACCTCACAATGACTGGACTGCAGAGGGGGCTTCGGCATGCCTGTTATTCGGCATGTGCGGTCACCATCACAACCAATTCTGTCACCAAATGTAAAGTCGTACTGCCCCCCAAATCCCTCCCAATTATAAAAGGTCCTTGAGTTGCTGTTTTGCCCCCTCTCTAGCTGCTGTCTGATTACTGAGTGTGGGGTGAGCTGTGCAGGCAATCAGCCACAAAGCTCAGAGCACCAAGAGGACAGGGTAAAAAAAAAAAAATCAAATCCAAAACAGTGCAAAAAATAAACTAAAGGGAAACTACAGGGCCGCAATTACAGGCCATCCAGCCAGGCCTCTGCTCCAGCACTCAAGAGCTGCCGTGATTTCCGACAGAAAAGGTTATTAGTTTTTATTGGAGGAAATAGATGCTGGGTGGCTTTAAATGGCACAGTAATGTGTGGGTGGGAGGGGATTGGAGGCGGGGGCTCCTGACCTGGGTCTCCCAAGAGTCCCATTGCACTGCCACAGAGACACACTGAAGCCATCACACAGCCTCTCTCTCCTTCCCCCAGTCCCCATGCCCTACAGGTTCTGCTTGAACTCCAGGGCAAAACATTGCTCTCTAACCTTGATCTCAATCTGGACAGCTAATTCTTTTTTTTTTCCTTTGGACATATGGATCTAAATCAGAAAATAGCTTAAGGTCATCGTTTAAAATAAATTTTTGCACATAGTTTAATACCAAAACCATTTGTTTTGAAATTTTAAGGCAGTGTCTTATGGATCATAAACACCTGCTTCTGGCAGGAGCAGAGCACGTGAAAACGCTATCTGTCAGCGTGGTGGCCCCGAGTTTACTCGGCCCGACGTAATGACCGCCAGCAGATTTCTTGTCACGAGCGTGTGAGCCTGCGACTCCAGAAGAAGACGATCGCCGTGCAGCCATGTTTGCCTTTGTGCATGGCTGCCGGTGTGTGTACTCTGCTGTGTGTGACGTTATTTCAGAACGTGTAAGCTATGATGTGCTGGCGTCAGATAAAGTGGTCTCCAGAAGCTCTGGTGTTTGTTCAGTGACAGATGTTTTGTGTCAGCCAGAGGAAACATACAGAAGCAGCTGAATGGTCTCGAGTTTAATTTAAGCCCATGATGCAACAGCTCTGTCTCGGCTTTAATTGCAAGCCTGTGTTTCAAAATATGTCACGGCGTGTCAAAGCAGATAATATGGTAATGTTGTCTTCTGTGAGAGCTCACGTGCGCGTTTGTCTTCATTGCGCTTGCAGTCCATGCTCCTACCCTAATCTGTATTCAGTGCAGGTGGGCTGCAACGCAGACCCGCAGCTCAGTAACTAATGGAGGGGCTGATGGGGGCCTGATGACGACCACAGGGCCATTTGTACACATACACGCAGCGTGCACATAAACAAACACAAACACTATATCCAGCCACAGCTGCTCCCATCACGCAGCTAGTGGCCAAGCAAGTTAATTACATTGACCATTTAATACTGGCATTTTTTTTTCCTTTGAAGCATAGGGGATGCAATTTGATCAATTTTATCATCTTTCTGAGTTAGTGAGTAACAATTGCAGTCCAAGGCATCACCCTTTTCCTATGTTGATTACCCTGCTCCTTTTTCTAAGCTTTTTGGTTTTTCTTTAATTGCCTCTACTGCAAACTTTTGAAGCGAACCTATAACTTGATTGCCAGGATGTGTGAGGGAATTAGAAAATTAATGTTACTCTGGGGTCACTGCATTAGAGAGGCACACATACATTTGCACCGTGCTTTTTCAACATGTTAGAGGGCTAACACAAAAAAGTTCACTCCTGAAAAAGATGTATAAAATGGCTTAAAATAAATTTTGATTTTATTGGAGAAGCACAGTCATTGAGTCAACATTTCATGTAAAGTAATTGCAGTTTTTAAGACAATTGCCGGTGGCAGAACTGCTGGCACCCTTGCTGTCAATAACAGTTATTCTTCTCCAATAACACTTCCCACAGCTGGAGAACACAGAGTGATATTTAATTATTTATTTCACAATATCCCTAGATCCTCCAGTCTTGGTCTTCTCTTAGATGTTCTTCTCTTCAACTCACCTCACAGCTTATCAGAGGTGGGTGGTAACTAGTTTAATTTATGCAGTAACATTTACAATGCAGCAGCATTTTGGGGAAAAAAAGTACTTCTAGTAATTTTACTGTATCAAGCTTTTTACTTCTACTTGAGTAATTTTATTAGGAAGTTACATTACTCTTCACTGCATAAAAATTCTAACTACCCACCAAAAACAAAACATGTTTTAATCAAAACCGCAGGTTCACTGTTCTAATTTTATTTTCCATCTGTTGAGCCTGTTGTGCCTTTTTGGAGATAAAATAAAGAGCATAAATTGTAAGTGGAACTATTTTTCTTCCACTGTTTTACTAGCATATGCTTGCTTTACATATTGGTTCCAAAGGTTTTGTGTTGTGGAAAAGTGAGGTTTGAATTTTATTTTCTTCTGGTCGAATGTGTAATTTTGTAATATTGTTATTTTTATACAGTAATATTGTGGGGGTTTTTTAAATTTGCTGTAATATTGTGAATTCTTTGATGACTTATTTTTGTCTCTGCTTGAGTAGAAATACACTGAAGTAGTGCTACTCATGCTTGAGTACAATTTCTGGCCTCTCTAGCAGGTTATGTCTTATTATCTAGGATTTAGGTCTGGGTTCTGAGAACTACTTGATTTCTTTGTCTAATTTTGCTGAGATATCCATGAAAAAGCTATGTTTACTATAATGAGAAAGCCAAGATTTTTCTATTTAAAATCTGGTATACACGAGAACGTGATTTAAAATGCCTATGGAGGAGAAATGGGCTCACAGCATCACAGATCTCTCACCATACTTTACAGTAGACATTATTTTTGAAAAGTTTAGCCTTAGTTTCATCTGTCGAAAAAACAAAACCACAGTTTCAGTTATAGCTCTGGGATTAAAGTACAAATTAAAAGTTCCATAGGAATTCAGCATTTTTATGAGATAAAATGAGAAACTAGTGTACTTTCTTTCATCTATGCCATGCTGGGGTTTTTTGTTTTGTTTTTCCTGGACCTTCATCCATAGGAGACAAAGGCATCCATCATTTTAGTGGCAGATGTGAACATAGGCAACAACTCTGACCAGCTCTATATCCAGTCCGACTCTGAAGAAAATACTAAAAGCCTTTTGGTGTGGAATTCATGTGAACCATTACGTTCAGGGCAACAACAAAACAATGACCTCCTGCAGTGGAACAAAGCAACCTCAAAATGTACAAAAGCTGCTCATGGACGGCTTGATGGGCCCGAAAGTTTGACCTGATCTCTAAACTCTACAGATTCCTGTCTTCAGTCATCAATCATCAGTCAAACACGCTGAAGTTGGACAAATGCACAGAGAGCTCATGTTAAACCCCTTGGACAAAAACAAATTCTACCTGGTAGGCATCATCAGTGAGCACTTATTTAAAAACACACTTGAAAAAGATTTACACACAACATTACAGAAAATTCAAGTTTGCTGAAAAAATCTCAGCATTGTATTTCTTAATGTGCTATCCTTCTTTTAAGCACACAGACAATACAACATCTGTGCATCTCCTCTAGGCAACTTTTGTTAAAAAAAAAATGTTTTCTTTTTTTCTCTCTCTCCTCTACTCTTTCTTCTCTCTGCTGAGTTTGGGCCAAAGAGCTGACAGCCAGTGACCTAGGAGTCTCCAGGGTTCCCAGGGAGAAAGGTAATGGGCCCAACCCCGGAACGCACTCTCACTCTTTTCACCCACGGCTGCCGGCAGCTTTGATCCAGTAGCCCCCACTTCGGTCTCCTGACGCCTGGTAAGGAAATTCATAGGAACAACTGGAAGAGGCCTGTGTTTATTCAGCCCCTTTAATGAGGAGGGAGACGGATTATCGGGGGCCTAAATCTCCCCCCAAAAAAACACAGGGAAAGAAAACTGCTGCTCATTCCAGATGTTGCTCCAACAGCAGTCACTCCAAAAGAATCCAGGAGAGCACGAGAGAGAGAGAGAAAAGAGAGCGAGGGATGGTTTTATTACGCAAGATGGGGAGACTAGTGGTCAGCGGGAGAATCTCTCCATGTTTTCTCTGTCTGGCCAGATGTAGGAGCTGCAAAAGCGTCTCTTTGTGAACACAGAGGAGCCACCCAGGGGCTGCAGCGCGAGCTCTGAGAAAGAGTATGCAGTTATTCTTTTCTTTTTTTCACAATTTTAAAAGCAGCATGTTTAATAGGATAGGTAACCAGAGCTTGTAGGCATACGTTTTACTTTAAGCAATTTGTGCTGTGTTAAAGAGAAAAAGAAGCCATTTCCTGAGCTTGCCACATGACTCCTAATGTGTTATTTTTTCAATTTTAGCACAGAGCTTCTTTGTAATCATTACTAATGCAGCAAAGCAAGTGACGTAGGATCTGACGTATGAAGCCTCTCTGCCCCAAGAATGGAAACAGAAGCCTGATCCACTTATTAAGCAGCACAAACACTGCAGGTTGTGGAAAGACAAAGGTGCCTCATTCAGTATTGGTGACACCATTTTACCTAAACACACCGAGAAGAGCTGCACTGCACATCAGGCTCTTGACCCTTTGCAAACGGGGTCTGACAAGATCAATAGGTCTCTCTATTGTCAAATCATTTAGGAGAGGATTATAGGTCAGACACTGGTCAAAGATCCTCACACAGACAGACCAAAAGGTCAGGCTGACTGAATATTTACATGAGATTTCCAAAAATCAGGTTTGCATTGTGGGAACACCTGTAGTGGATTTTAAAATGTAGCTGTTCTGCAGGCTTGTTTGTGTCAATTCTCTCTTCTAGGTCAGTTTTCATACTAAAACATTTACTCCAAAAAGGAGACCACTGTCATCACTATCACTGTCTGGTGACTGCTAAAACCTTCAGCAAGGTCAAGGCCATGGACGGTGACAGACTCGCAGGCAAACACACACTCAGTGGAGAGCTGAAGGTGTGCGTGGGATGTGTGGGCATGTGTGGGTGTGTGTGTGTGTGTGCAGGGGTGGAAAGGTGGGTGTGAGGAGAAAGGCTTGTTATAGGTCAAGTTCACAGATCACTTAGATCTTTATAAATGTAAGATTCAGAGAGCATTTCTTGATTTATCATTTATTTTAAATGACAACCTCGATGTGGTCTTATAACCAAATGAAGTAGTACATATCTACTCACCATCAGTCTAACCTCGTACTGGTACGAGTTTGTAAAGGGAATGCCCAGTTTGACTAACATAATATTTTATCTATTTTTACATTTAAATTCAAAAATTCCTAATTCTAAATTCAATTTGGATTTAATGTATTTTTATTCTATTTATTTATTGCTAATAGTTTAACTTCAAATTTGTTATTGCAAAATCTTACGATTTTAAAATCCTGTCCGGTAAATAACAGTGCAATAGAATAAAGATTAAATAAATAATTAACTTGGTTCATATTTAAATTTTCTGACACAACAATGAAAGGATGTTATTACAATTTTCATTTCTTAAATTACTTAAATAAATATTTCATTCAGATTGAGACAAGAGTATTTCTGTAGACATTGTCTAAATTAGAACGAGACACAATTTTCCTACATAATACTCAAAACAAAGACAAAATAGTTTTTCAAATGACAAAAAGTTTCTGTTTCCACAATTTAGAGTAAAATTTCTTTTCTTTTGATTAACCTGTATTTTGTAATATTGCAATGTTTTCAGCTGTTTGGAAGAGGTTAATCTCATTAACTGTGTTTTTATTTCCACTGACTGGCAGATCAGACAAATATTAAGAATATATTGTCAGATACAAACATAATATTTAGGATCATACATTTTGTAAACAGTTGTCTGCAATAACAACAACATTCAGATACATCTATGTTACATTCTTTCAAGTTTTTATTTTGGCATCAACTAATTTTTCTATTATAGAAATTCTGTTTACTTCTCCTAACTCACCTTATGACCTCTGCATCTTTTTCATTACATTTAGGACACTTTTATTTAGGATGGTCAAAATGAGAATCTTCAACATTGCCAGGACGTCCTGTAAACTACTGCCACCACAGGGTAAAAAAGGTATGGCACATAAAAAAAATTATGTGCTGCTTATTATCTATTCACCTAATCATGTGAATGTTTTCTTATGCACAACTTTTAACCATAGAACACTTTGCATTACTGACATGTGACTCCTATTTCTTATTTTTTTACATTGAGTTTTAAAACAATTGCTTTGGGAGTCACAAAATATTTTTTTTAGTAAAGCATCACATTATTTTATACTGTGTTGCCATTCATCTTGTCAAGAGATAAAAACAAAATTTCAACAGTACTATAAAACCCATTTTGATTTTCTAGCTGTAATTAATGAACTATTTTGCTGGAGAACTGAAACAGAAAATGACTGTGGTTACCATTACAGGACAGAGCCAGATCATATCTCCATGAAGTCCAGAGCAGTTTTGTGGCGCCCATTTCCAAACAAACCCCTTTTTAGTTATTCCACACTTGGTAGTGTAAGAGATGATGAGAAAATTATTGTATTGCTCACCAGTAACTATGGCAAAAAAATAAAAATAAAAACTCAGCTACTTGTTGACATAGGAGTAGTGTGCCTGAAATGTGACCCTGGGTGCAGATATAAGCAGCAGAAAGTAAGATACTAAAAGTAATTTATGTTAACTTTTGAAATAATAATGGATTTTATTTTATTTTTCAGTATGTAAAAAAAATAATTTGTGAAATTGTTGTTAACTGATGTTCTCCTGAGGCCCCTAGCAGTCACAAAATTTGTTTAAGTCTTGAGCCTGTTGTTTTACATTGTACATTTTCTATTGTTTCACTTTTAGATGCATATTAAAGGAGTACGGTGTTTTCAAAGAGGAAGAGTTTCTAGCATATTCCATTTTGTAATAAAGCAAGATACACAGCATTTATAAGGTTTTACAAATGCTGCCTCCACTGTGACTCATTCTGAATCAGTATATGAATCTGTGTCAAGCAGATTTATTTACAAAATGAATATAATTATTCATGTGTTAGGTTCTGAATCTTGTAAACCAGTCCCAGGTATTTTTTGAAGTTATTACTTCTGCTCTTCTATGTTGAAGCTATTTATGCATCGGTGTTGCACAGAGACTACATATCAGATGTTTTCCAGCAGGTCCCTACAGGTTTTGCACTCTTTTTTTGTCTACCACAGGTACCTACGTGTGAACGTTTTCTTGGATTTTTTTCTCTTGACTTTCACATCTCCTCTAATTTTAATGACATTTCAGAGAGTGGAAATTGCATGGTGGAAGAGCTTCAATGTCTTTATATAGCCTTTCTCTATTTTGTAGGCATTAAACCATATATTAATTTTTAGATGTGGAATGAATTGCTTTAAAGGAGGTCGTGCTTACCGACGCCTTCCACAAGGTGCAAAGACTTGACAAAACTGAATGAATGAATAATCAGCTGGTCTAATGAGTTATTTAATAGGATAGCATGCCAAAGTTAGCATGCCAAAGGTCAACCTTATGGTGCCAGTAAGACACCAGAAGATATGGTCCATGTTGTTGTTTTTTTTTTTCCAAATCTTTCTTTAAAACCCCAAATAATTTAGAAATTGAATCTATTATGGTTTTATTTAAAGTAAGGCTTTTGACCCGTCATGAATTTTAATAATTTTCTAAGGTTTTATTAAGTGGTGTACTTTAAACAGTTAGAACTGGCTAAACGGTCAAAATTTGAAGAGAAAAACTCCATAGCAAATGAGAAGGTTTTACTGGTTCAGTGGAATTGATATTTACATTATACTGATATTTAAATAATATTTTTGGATTTAGAAGAAAAACATACATAGATTATATGCTCATACATTTTAGATGGATTAGTTAAAATATTCTGAAGCATCGCTCATACTTCACATTCCAAATCATTATTGCTTCATTCAAATCAAAGGATCTTGTTTCAGAGAAAAAGATTTCCAGTGATTAAAAAAATGTGTAAAAGAATCACTTACCCACTCTGAAACAGGGCAAAGATGTCTTCATGGTCCTGTAAAATACAAGACATGTTTTGTACTGTCCACAGTCTTCAGCAGTTCACAAAATAACCTACTGAAAAAAAAGATCTGAGATAATACTGAAGTAAACCATTGTTCTTGTTTTTCCTTTTATTTTATTACAATTACAATTCGCAACCTTTTGCCAACATCCTTCTGCCTCAGGGCTGTGCTAAGCTTCAACAAGATCTTATAAATAAATGGATAAAACCTGAATAATTTGGAAAATCACAGGCAGCCATTATATTCGTATTTTGCACTTATTTTTGCCTTCAGGTTCTATATTCTTTTTTATAAAGTTATTACAACCTGAGGTTGATAAAAGGACAATCTACAAACACATTATGCAAAAAAATACATAAAAGCTATGTTAAAAATACAATCTTTGTCAGAGAAAATCTAAATGTAAATCAAAAACTACTTGTCTTTCACACACCGACGGCATTTTCATTATTTAGACCACTTTATTACAGCACTTTAGACAGTCCAATGCACTGTCCCTTACTTGTTTAAAATGTACTTCTCCCACTCGAATGATCACCCGCAAACATCTCACGAGAATACAAAGTGATCTGCACACTAACAGCCTGTACATAGTGAAATTGCAACATGCAGTGGCATCCTTTCCATTGAATGGTATTGCAAAAATGATACTCATGCAGTCATACACTAATGGCATTTTTTAAAAATTAAACAACATACAAATTGTTTAATTAAATTTGTATATTGAATTGGAGCCAGGTAAATACATACATTGCATAAAAACCACATATCCCTTTTTTGTCATCTATTAAATGAGACTAAAATATTTCTGCCTTAGCCAAACTTAATTCTATTTGCTCATTAATAATGAGAGAACAGACAATTTTCACATCTAATATTCAAGGATAGAAGTTAATATAACCTCAGATTACTGTATTTTTAAACAGTTTGAAAAAGCCTACATGATGGTGATGTCATGGCTTTGTAAGCCTGTGACAGGTAAATTCCTGTCACAGGAATTTACCTGTGACAGGTAAATTCCAGCTGCATTCAGAACTGGAAAATTCAGACTTTCCCGTAAGAAAAATCAACTGGAATGCCCTTCCAAGTCAGATTTCCCACTGGGAAACTGGGAGCAACTCCGACTACCCGCAACTTCGCATTTCAATATGGCCGCTCCTCGTATCAACAGCAGTAAGATGTGGTGAAAATGTGTATTTTACAAGACAAGCTCCTAAAATCAATGTTACCTAGCGCCTGCAACTCTAACCTTAACAAATTAATAGTGATATTTGCTTATAGAAAGTAAAGCCTAAAATTATGTTTGAAAACAATGCTTTTGAGTTGTTGAAATTCCAACTTCTTAACCAGAATGCTATTACCTCATTTCTGACATCAGATCCATCCCTGAGCTCTGATTTGTGAGGTAACTGGAAGGCAGCTTAAGTCACATGGAGAAACACTTCAAACTCTCCATATTTATGGGAAAATCAAAAGAAATCTGGCAAGGAAGAGAACATTGGATTTCCATTTCCAGATGGTTGAAGGTGAGCAGTTCGTCTGTATAAACAAATATGTGCAAGTATAAACGTCATAGGAATGTAAAGCCTTCATACAAGCCAGGAAGGGGAAGGGTTCTGTGTCCCAGAAATGAATACGCTTTGACACAAAATATGCAAATCACCCCCCCAAAAAAGAGTAAAAAGCATAATTTACCACAGAGAAGTATACCCAAAATATCTGATCAAAGTCATACAGCTTAAACAATAAAGATAAAAATTCTGAAAGTGGATAAATTAATAGAAATATTTCTCAAATATTGTGTCCTTAATTAATCTGGCATTTGACATAGAGGAAATGTTAATAATCATAACTGTCCACAACAGTAAAAGTTTAGTTTGAATTGACATTGGGCAGTGAGAAACAATGTGATTGTGTCTATTTACATTGTATATTTAAACATTTAGTTTCAACTATTATGACCAAGGTAATCTTATCACAAAAACGCAGCGCATACTCATCAGCCCAGCATGTCAAAAGCAAACCGGACCGCTTGTTGGTGCTTGACCACAAAAATCTGATTAAACGTTAAAATTTGAAACGTCATTTTTAGTTAACTCAGCAAGAAGGAATCACAGTTGACTCATTGAAAGAGACTTTGACTTGCATGCCAAGTCAAATGTTAAGAACTGCTCACCTTCAACCATATTTAATAAATAAATTTTATTAAATATGTGGCTTGCCGAATGTACAAGCATACATGCAAAACTTTTAGAAAGGAGTAATGAGGCCTCCACTCAAGCAACTCTGTCTTGGTGATGCTACAGGCATTACCTGCTTTTAAAAATATCATGTTTTCAGGCCAGTTCTATTCATATTCTTGTAATCAGTCCTAGGTTTAGCTAACAAGATAAGGGAACTCAAAAAATTGTAATTCCTGATTTAATGAGGAAGGAATTTAAGATTTACAAGTTAGTTTTATTCAACTTAGAAGTGTACTGCTAAGAAGAACTAAGACATGCATCTCTTAAAAGATAAAACGAGTATTAATTTAAGAAAAATATTTAACTGTTAGTAAGTTGTTTTAACTTAGTAACAGTAAAAACATATTTTCAATGTTCAGTAGTAAATTATTTCAATGTTATAAATAATGCAACTTTTCCTTACCTCCCTGTGCAGGATAATGAGACAATGCCAATCAATCTGTAACCCCGCTCCTTAACAAGGTAAAGGCACCCATTCCCCTGACTTCAGGTCAGTAAGTAAGCTTGCTATTTTGGATGGCTGCTGCTGATTGTGTATGTACTTTAATAAGCAGTCTGCGGGTCGGGCAGATTTATAGGCCCATAGTGGGGTGGAGGGATCAGACTCCCCTGGCCTCCAGTTTCCCTCTGTGCCATTACGCCAGAGTGAGATATAGTAGGATATTGATCCCAATGCTACTTCATTTCGCTATAACTATTACACAATACTCTCCCAGGCTGCACGTGTCCCCTGATTTATGCTGCCTTGCTATTTACATTACCAGTAAGTGTTTTTCTATACCAAGTGAGGAGGGTCGTTCGGCCACAAGAATGGACATGAGAACATTCACATTCTACGCCATGCCTGTCTTCCTTTTGCTCTCTGTGATGCATTTTCACCGTAGTGAGGGTCTCTTAACACAGCGCTGCCTCCTGAGTGAGTAATGGATGATGCAGAAATAAATATTTGAAGAATGTTTCCCAAGCCAAGCCCTCATTACTGCACCACAATTGACCTTGAGGCAATGTTATTTTCTGCATTATGTCTTATTTAAAATACCTGCCTCATCACATCCACTCATTAGAATGCTGTTATAGTTGAAAATGTATTCTAAATCATTTTATATTATTCATTTCCTCTCAGTGGTCGGTAGTATATGTAGATAAATTAAAAAAAAAACATTAATACACACGTGTCGAGATAAAGAATCATAATCTGCGATATCATGCAGTTGTATCACATTTATAGTGCATTTCCCATTACACGGAGTGAAGCCCTTAAAGCTTAATCAACAAAAAATTCCAGTGGAAACACATTCTAGCACTTGCCTTGCCCTGATACAAATTTAATTAAGTGCTTCAATTCTGCAGAATATATCAAATGAAAGAAACTGTTGTCATAATTAGAACAATTAGGATAAGCAGCCCGTGGCCCCTGCACGCCATCACCAGCTGCACACTCCAGATCTGGGTCTTTGCCAAAGTACCTTCCCTTGCAGTGCCAAGCTGGTGCTGTGTTTGTTTACACACAGAGCACAGCTGTGTCAGTAGGCATGAATGGGAACGAAGGCTGAGAGAAACACCCTGTGTTGAGCTGACATTCCCACATGGAGCCCTCACAGGTGGCACTGTGCCTCAGATTCTGCTACTGCAGCATCATGCCTCTGGGAGAAAGAAAAAAAAAATAAAACAAACAAACAAAAGGATTAATGACCCTTAATTGCTTTGGAGCTGTTTAAAATCAGATGAGTGCCACATAAGCTGGAGTATGTAAATCAAATCCCTCCCCCTCCTCGTCCCTCCTCCCGGTCGGGCCCCCTCGGCTCTCTCCCTCTGGCACAATCAAGCCTTTTTCTCACAAGAGGGCAGGGCAGCTGAGCGGGCTCACTGCCAAGTGAGGAGAGCTGGCAAGCGTGGTAATGTAGAGACACTTGTTGCCACAATGCTCGCCTGTTACACCGACGCATGGCAGAAATTAGGTGGCTGACGAGTGTGTGTGTCGGGGGAACAGATGGGCACACTATAGCCTCCACATGCTTCCATGACAAACAGCAGAAAGGACACGTGCTCCCTCTCGGCCCTCAAAGCTGGCAGAGACCGTATGCATGTCCCATTCATTAAGAGGCCCATTCATATGCAACATTAAGTGTGATTGTACACAAATGCCCCATCAGTAAGGAAAGGGGGTGGTTGTTTGCACAGTTTGAATGTGTGCTTATGTATCTTTGAATGAGGCTGTTTGCATGGTGAGTGATCAAAAGGCCTTGTGGATTAAATAGTCGGGTAAAAAGAATATTTTAACAGATTTTCCCAATACGCATGCATTTTATTCTATATTGCAATCGTTTGGGCTAACACCGATGCACATCTTTTAGTCTGCCGAATAATTGTGAGATTATGAGAAATAGGCTGAATGGGGAAAATATTTTGGAAACATTTTTGCTAATTATTAAAAAAGAAAATTTAATGTTGAGTTTGTTACGAAGTCAGATGTGAAATGTCTGTGACCAAGTGAGGAGTGAATGATGTTCTCCCCTGCTTCTCTCGTGTCCCACTGCTTCCACCGTGGCCATTACCATCAAGCCTTAATGCAATTCCAGTACCTGCATACTCCTCTGCTGCATGGAGTTTCGGGTGATTTAAAGACAACAACAAACCTGTCCCATTTTCCAAGTGACATTATTGATATACTGTCACTTCAAATTGCAGGTAACAGCTAATGGTTATTTTATGATGCATGTGTCAGATCTGATTTGTATTTTTTTTTCTCCTCTGACAAACTGGACTAGTTCATTTAATTTGAGCTTAATGATTGACCCAAGATCACTGTCACAGTTTTATTACAGTAAGTCTTTAATTCTGGAGAGATGTTAGCAAGTATTGACCTTTCACAAACATGGCCTGCGAGGAATACAGCAAAGTATAAATTTAATTATACTATCAAGTCATTCTCTGTGTTATCAAAGCGGCATAAGGCACCTAACAGAAAAAAAACACATTTATACTCAAAATGTTCACATTTTGCTAATTTTACAAACATTTTGTTTTACGTCATGTACCAATTTTTATATTTTTTATTTATTTTTTAAATCAGGCAGGTAGGGATGCAAATGTAATTGTGCCTCTCTTTCCCCTCTCTGGATAATACATTCATTACAATTATGGTTGCAAATGTTTTAGGTGTGTATCTATCAACTTTGCATAGAAACAAACTGTTTTTTGTTTCTTATTCTCTGTATTATCGTTGTTCTCATTCAGATTGGACAAATAGGGTTTAAGAACATTGTTTTTTAAAGGTTTGGTACATATTTTAAATAGACTTTAAATCTAGACTTTTTAACAATAGTAATGCTTTCATCTCAGTCATGCTATTGCAGATATGACTGTGTGTTTGGGGATGCTTTTCTGTTGGAAGATAAACTTGTGCCCAGGTCATGAGTGTATTCAGCTGGATCCATCTTCCCATGCACTCTGACCAGCTTACCTGTCTCACCCAACACCATGAGGCTGGCACCTCCACTGTGATGAGGTGTTCTTTAATGTTCTCTAAAAGAAAAACCTCTGAGGTCCTGATCTTACATGCGTAACATTATTTCAAATGATATTGCTCCAACTTAAGTGCAATATTTGGTTACCCTATCCAACTCTAGTTACTTCACTGAGAGAAAAACTAACATGAATAATCTCAAAAACAGTTTACGACAAAGGAGAACTTTTACATACAGAATAGAAGGACGTTAAAATAAAATATACAATATATCTTACAAGACAAGCCTGTTAGTATTTTTATTCCAGTATCCCCATAAAACAGTTCCTTCCGCCCCTTTGCTTTTTTACTGTTTAGCCATGCTGGTGTTTTCCCAATGTAACCCTGCACGCCCTCTTGTCCTGGATTACCCCCACACCAGCATGAACAAAGACTCCATCAGGGTGTGTTTATGTGTTGGCCCTTGCATTGTGTGAAGAGGAAACATGTCTCCCACTTACGACCAGATCTTAGAGAACCCCAATTTGTTAGGCATTAATCAGAGCACCTGCTCAGAAAGCAACCTGTGTCAGAGGCTTACTTTGTGTACCCAGCGGTTTCCTGGTTGCTGGCCTCTTTGTTTCCCCACTTCAGTCATCAGTGTCATTTGAAATCAATTTAACAATTGTGCCCGAGACTGATTTGAGTATGCAAATTCTTACATGGGGAGAAAAAGAGTAAGCATTAAGAAGACCAGAGTAGGGCAAAAAAAGCCCAAGCTGAGAGGACCTGCTGTGCATTACTCTGACATTAAAAAGCAATAATCCATCAAGTGTTGTTCTGCAAACAACAGAACACACACACAAAAAAAGATTTGAACTCAACACATTAACAAGCGACTAACCTGCGCAAAAACAGTGTTTGAAGAGGAAAAAGGAAAAAAGAAAACTACACCAAGACAAGGAAGACTAGGTCAGAGAGAGGTCAGGAATGAAAGAGGGAAGGTGGGGAGGGGGGCACAAGAAAGAGGAAACAAATGAATAAATTCATGGGCCAAACATGAAGAGAAAGATGGAGGGGAGCAGAAAAGGGGCTCGGAGTCATCAGCGGAAGATTTTTATTGCCCGGACAGTGGAGGCGCACACAAAAGCACAGGGAAGATTCAATTAAGTATCATATGCAGTGACCTTATTGCCATGGTTACAGGACGGTGAAAAATATTAATCAGGCCTGCGCTTACGACAAGGAGAAATGGGATGGTGGAAGGAGACGAACGACAGCAGTGAGGCAGACAGAGGGAGAGGGGGTAATGGCACAGCCTCTGTGTGTTTGATTTGATGCGTTTTAATGAGTGAAGTTGCAAAAGTTCATAACTGTCCCTTGCAAGCTTTGAACATCTGCATGCTGACACTGAAGATGCCACTTTTGACAACAGATTCTCTCTCTTTTGTTATAAATACATTTCAAAACGCTGCTGCTTCCATCAGCTCTCGCCCTGCTCACATTTACACAAAGACGAGTCAAACATGTGAAATGAACTCAATTCCGAACTCATTTCATACCAGGGGGGTTAACTCACTTTTCAGCTCACAAAGATTTATTTTAGCTCCCTCCCTGTTTTTCAAGTTGAATTTCATGTGCCACAATTTCTGTTGACGCTTCCTTGGCAAGGAAATAAAACAATCCCTGCACATCGACAATCCATCACACGCGCATGAATCCATTAATAACCCAACTTGCAAATGTTTGCCACATGAAAATGAAATGTTTTCATCCATCACTGTGCTTTTTTTTCTATGTAAGGGTACACTTACACATGATTCTAAATAAATCCTCTGAAAAAAAAACAACGCTGGCATACTGTTACAGATGCACGCAAAAATTACGCCGATCATTTTCAATCATATTCCATTATGATGTTCCTCTCAGTCACATTTCCCTGCACGCTGTAGAAGGGGAAAGTTGAAGATTGTTCTGTTTGATGAAGCTGTAGTGTGTTTGCTCGCTGTCTGCAGGGACTGTCTTGAAAACAATCTATCTGAAACTCCCCCCACTGAGCAAAATGTTAAATAAACAAAGATGGGGATAAACAAAATCCTTCCATTTCAATGTCACTGAGAAGAAAGCCAACATTTTCACGCTGCCGCTGTGAACAGAAGGTGGCAGCCATAACGAGATCTGCGTTTAAACTTTGGATGCAAAGAAATTGGGATTTTTTTCCTAAAATGTTAATAAAATGTTAATTGAAAGACGGTGCCTATCAAGCAACTAAGAATGTGGTAGCGTCTAACATGATGCAGTAAATGTGTGCTATTTATAGCCTATGAAATAACCCCTGTAAATATATGTAAAAAATACACACATGCCGCAAATACTGATCTAACTAACAATTCCTATGATGCCTTTTTTTTTTTGGCTTTTTTGTTCTTTCACAATTTCACATTTTTAAGTCAAAGTCTCTGGTTACTTTAATAATCCATGCCTTTCTGTTGCCCTGTAGTATAAATATCTAATAAAGGGCCAATTTCCATTAGTGATATCAAATAGGGAAAGACAACAGAACATGGCTTTGAAGTGAGTCAGACGTGTGTTGATCTTCCTAAGAAAATGTCAAGATACAGCCACTGGACTAAACTAGCTCATATACATAGGGCAAAGACGTTTAAAACAACTAAAACTCGGAAAAGCAAGTCTAAAAAAATAACTCATGTTTATCTTATGACATGCAGTGATCAGGACAGTAAAAAAAGGTTAAAAAAAATTTTTAAAAAGGGAATTTCCAAACCTCACTGTAAGAGAATTCCTGCATGAAGTGGAATCCTGAAAGTTTGCAGAACAACAATATGTTTCAGTACTTTTTACACAGTGGAATGGGGAATTGTGGGAGATTCTTTTACTTTTTTTTTTTTTAAAGTTTGTTGTTAATTGCTTCTTTTTCTTTCCCCACATTTAAAAATGCAACAAAACATAAGTACCATTTTGGTGCTGCGCAAACATTAATTGCAGACCTGCTATATAAACAACATGGGCATTCATTATATGGAAAATCCTCCAGCTTTACTCTTGGAGGAAAAAACGGATACTGTGGAAGTTGTCTTTAACCTAGACATTTTCTTTTGTCTTGTTTTAATGACTCCACTGAATAATTCTTTTAGACAACATCAGTATTCACATTTCTGCAAAAAAAAGAACTTGAATATTGCTTTCCCCCAATAACATTATGCAGTTAGGAGGCTCAAATTACATCAGTGCTTTAGTTAGATCACAGAATTATTGCATTAATAAACTGGTCAATCTTCCACTGCAGTGACCCTTAGTTACCCTTCACAAGAAACTGTAGCTGTTTAAAAATGAACAGAATATATAATTTCTTGACCTAAAACACAATTTAATGTGATTTTATTTTTGTATTTTGATGTTTTTCATTTCAGGTCAAATTTATGCACTCCAAAATAATAATTTAGACTTAACACAGAAATAAGAAGGTAGATTGCAAAACATAAAACATACCATTCCTGTCATCTCTGCTGAAAAACCTGTTGTTTTTTTTTTGTTTGTTTGCTTAATGACTACTTTCCTGCCGGAGGAAATTAAGCCAGCCTCCAGAGCTGCATCCTTCAAGTCTCAATTAAAAGTGTCTCAGACAGAGGACGGGTTTAGGTATTTTAGGCCAGTATTATGGTTTAAGAAAAATATTTTATTTAAGCTGCTAACTGCATGATCATTCCAACTCTATAAATCTTCAATAAACATGAATTTGAGGAGTGATAATACAGAAGAAAGGATGCATAACCTTTAAAGTGGGGTTCAAATCAAAATATACAAACATTAGGCTGCACTTAAGCTTTTCTATTTACTTGAAAATGTTTCATAGACAAATGTGTAATTCCTAAGCCTGCAAAGGATTTGCAACATTCTCATGTTTGTACTTAATAGAAAAAAAAAATATTTGAAAATCATGACATTTCCATTAAGGTATGGAGAGTGCATGTTTACAAGAAATGTGTGCATCTTTTTCATTGTTTATTCTATTAGAATAAAAAAAACTTTTCTTTTTTTGACATTGCTTCTTTCCCTAATCTAGACCAGAGCCCTAGAGTTTTCTTTCCCATCTTGGTTGCAGAGCCTGCAAAGATCCTTCAGATGAGGCACAGGAGAGGGCCCGAGCAGAGAGGCTGTTAAAGTACCTGATGTGGCCATGACCACTTCCAGAAACAATTTAATTCCACAGCTTCGGCCATCTCCAGCTGATCTACTCCTCCAAGGTCATTAAATGTGCCACAGAAGGTCACATGATTAATGAGTGACAGACCCTCTGGTGCAATAACGTGTATGAATGTGCCCCATTAATTAGACAGAGGGGCCAGAGAGAATGAATGGCCAGGGACAGCTTGGCCCCCTTCACAACCCTGTATTTCCCAGACCCCATTTTTCATTTTCATCTGAACAAACAGACACATGCAACCGCTTATAATATTCCCCAAATACCTTGTATTCCCCAAACCTTACATATGGAAAAACCTATTAAGTGAACAACTTTGTCACTTTTTTTTTTTTTTTTACTACAGAGTTTGGAGCACAACATGAAATTTAAAGTCATCTTCTTCTAACGTATCAGGTATTTTTGCAGTGTAAAATGTTGACATGGTGCTCAGACGTGCTTCATCATCTGGCCTCGGTTTGATCCGGGCATCAAGCATCTGACTGTTGTGTCGTTACAGTCTTTTTCCTGTACTATGATAAGTGCTCGGCATTACTGGGGGCAATCTCTAGGAGGAAATGAAACATTCTGCCGCCACAGGCTTGGCTTTATTAGAAGACAACAGGACCAGGCTCTCAGGATATACAGATCAGGAGCTTTAATTGATGCTGACTGACTGTCGATGCACTACTATAGCTGGGAGAAACAAGAGTGTTTAACACTGCTCCATTGTAAACAGTATTCATTTCTCAGTCTAATCAACTTAATGCAATTCCAATAAGTCCATTTCTTAGAGTGGCCCTGTTGATTTGAAACCCCATAGCCTTCTGTTTTATTTTCACCAGGGCCAACAAATGTAATGGCTGCTAAGTATATTGAGCAATAATATACAAATGCTCTACATCCAGTGCATGCATTTCAATTTTACCTTGAGGTCATAGCATTATGGATAAACCCCAGTGGAGTCATTAATCATAAACACATTTATTATACGTAATAACAACCAGTGGAATAGACTACACAGAAGCTTTAAGATGAGGACTTATATGTGGCCAAGAAACACTGACTTTATAAACAAACCAGTCTCACCAGTTTGCCCACCTCACTAAAGCTGCCGCACAATCAGTCATACAGCTGCATTAAGTCACATTTACATTTGTCACTGCCCTAGACAGATGATAATAAACAGTGACAAGATGAAATAAAATCAGTCAGAGCAAAAACAGGAAAACAACATCATATGGAGGGAAAATATGCTGAAATATGAGTGTTTGTGAAGATATTTTGTTGTCAGAAGATTTCTAGGTCATAATACATTCATCTATGTTCATGATGGTAAAATAATTAGCAATTGGGCTGATGATAAAGATCATGTTTAAAAGGCACCAGTGATACTTTAATGCTAACCAAACAACAAAAATATAATAAAAATAAAACTTCTTGCATCTCATCAAGCACTTAGAAAACCCCTTGACCCTGCCGAATAAAGCTTCTCCCTCGAGATTTGACACACATCTCTCAGCACAGATCAGATGGCAGCAATGAACGTTGTTTGCCCTCTGATATATTTTTAATATTCAGATCATATCAAATATGTCCTCTTTCAATAATAGATCTATCCATCTACTGGCAACATAACATGCTGAGTTTTGGAGTGGGATTTTATGCTCCAATCAGTGCATCTTCCTTACATTTTTTGGAGTAAGAAGGGGGACCCGTCTGATTTGTAAATGTGATGCACTATGACAAGGGATTTGGCACTTCCTTAAAAACTGCAAAATGTAGGTTCATAATATTTTAAGAGCTTCCTTACATTTTTGTTGGACAGAAATCAGAGTTTTTGTTTTTTTTTGCCTTCATATTTTATTCAAAATAGTTTTTTGTTTTCAAAAAACTAGTGGGTTAAAGCACTGTGGTTGAGCAGTTCATGGATGAATGTCATATGTGAACTCCAATATTTTGAAAAAGAAAATAGTCTGTTTACAATGTATTCTAAAACGGTTTTTCTTTGTTCATTTGGTGCAACACAAACATTTCAGAGAACAACAAATGGAATATTTCCCATTCCCATCTTTTGACCAGCAGTATCTCCTGTGGTGGCACAGTTCTAAAGTGCAAGAGGTTCCCACCTTCCACAGCTGTGAGGATCCAGGGGGCATGATGGAAACAGAAGAAGACATGGAAAAACGGAGCATGGAACGAGGAAAGAAAACATGCTGGGAGAAGGGAAATCTTCCATGAGCAGAAGCAGAGTGTTTAGAGGGCGTTTCACGTTAATGGTGGACAGGCCAATTGAAATGGCTCTAGCGTTGCATGATTTGAAGGTCAGGAGACAGCAGATTATATTCCAGTGGTAGCGGAGGAGGATTGAAGGAGTAAAATGGTGGCTGCCCACCACCCCGCCCTCTCCTCCACTCCTGAGTTATTGCAGAGTAGTCAAGATGGAATCAACATAGCTCCAAACTCCTTTATCGCTACTCTTACCAACAGCACAAGATGAAAAACAAACTGTGACTGTAGATTATCAGGAGCTATTCCATTCAAAACTTCTGTTGGTGAAACTGTAAAAAAAAAAAACCACCACCTGCCTCATTGAACACATTTTTAAATACATTAGTTACCTACCTATCTTATTATCTTACAAAAATGGATAATAGGATATGCAGCAGAAAATGTCAAGAGTAAAGTGACAAAATCTGTCATACACAAGAGTTACACTTTACAATTAATTACAATTAAAACTGGTAGTTTTAATTGTACTACTAGTGCTACTTTTGTTACTACTGCTTCAACTACTAGTGCGAATGATAATGATGACAATTATCATGATCGGAAATATACTTAGTCAGTTTTACAAATGTACTACCTTTATTTTTATGGAAAATAAAGGTGCAAAAATGTAAGACACAATGTAAGATAGGAATCAAGAATAATTTTTACTCAGTCTAAAACATCACAAAGTCCTTATAAGACTTTTCACACTGTATTTCTGACATTCTGTCCCAAAGGCCAAATCCAACATGGAGTTTATGGACATTTTAGTTAGACTCAAAAATCTGCCTCACAATCACTTGCTTGTAGTTTGCATTTAATCACTGCACCGCCTTCCCTGAATATATTTCATAAAGAGAACAGGTGCCTATAATTGAGAAAAAACTTATTTACTAAAAGAGAGTACTTGATATATTACAAATCATGTTTTAAAAAAAAACCTTATGAAAATGTTGCTTTTTTAGCTCTATTGCACACTTTGTCTCTCAAAGTACAGGTAAAATCAGAAGCATTTTTCAAGAAAGTATTTTTTGAGTAAAAATATAAAGGAAGAAAGAAAAACAAATATTAATTCTGCATTTTCTAGTACGACTGAAATAATAGCCAAATATTAGCACAATGTTCTTTTAATATTGAGGCTCAGAGAAGTGAGGGGACATGAAAGAGTGCATTGAACTGTTTTCACATCCATTCTATTTTCCTTGAATGGAAAGTAGTATAAACAACAAAAAGCCAAAGTATAACAGGATATTTGTTTTATCAATAGCAAAAATACTAACATATCTTCTGCCACATTTTAAGACATTGTAGCCTTTCAAACAAATATGACAAAGAGTCATGATAGTGAGAACAACCATACAGACGACCAGGTGGTGTTTTAATTTGTGGAATTCTTTATGCAGATAACTAATATGCAACAATTTAAAAATAATGTCATAGCTTCACCTCAAACATAACGCCGGACACCCAGCATGTCAGAGCAAATTACGGCATGCTTTACGTCCAGGCTGCACATATTTATTTTATATGCATTTCAAAATCAGCAGCAAAAATGTACTTTCATAAGATTGTGGGTCATCATTTCATTTTGATGACTTCTTTAAAAAAACAGCTGTTTTTGCAGCAAGCTTTTTAGAAACATACAAATAATTTCATAAAAAACTATTTTAAAGTGAATAAGACTTAAAATTCTTAAAGTTAATAGGTAAACAATTGTGTGGGAAAGGGACTGAAACTAACTCTTTCCCAGAGACCCACATCGTCCGCTGCTAGTGGAAAACAATAAACGCAAAATGATATTACATTATTTAGCTGTGGCCACATGTTAAAGTAACTCTATAAAACAGCATCCTGTCATAAAAATGAAAAATACATTTTATAAAAATTGTGCACTGCTTTGTTTGATTACAGAAATAAATAATAATTGTATTGGGGGGGTGGGAACATAATTAAAAAGCTTCTATAAGGTAAAAAGTCTTAGTAGGGGACATCATGAATACCCACAGCAAGTGGTGGTGCTTCATAGTGTACTGTGCTTGTAGAACTTCAAAGAAGATAACAGGCAGCCAGGGTAGGCCAGTCAATCCAGTGCATGTCTGAATGGATGACCATGCTAAGCTCTTAAAGCAGGCATTAATCCAGGATTTTAGAAGTAAAGCTAAGTTTGGCACCTTATCATGACAAGGCCCAGACCTTAGGCTGAGCTCAATCACTATGCAGAAGCCCAGCAAGCCTGAATCACAAAGGCATCATATGACTTCCACTGCATCTGGACTGTAATGATTGGCTGGTTAATAATGTACATCATACTCTGTCTTTGTGGAACTTTTAAGTGTTTAAAGTTTCTTTGAGTTCATGTACATTTTCTGTGAAGATTAATTTAAATTTCAATTAGCTATTTATTTTCTGCCAACTCCTCACTCCCTCAGATGTATTTTGCTCAACAAGACAACCAGATGTTTCATTTTTAATGTGCGCTGGATTCTGTTAACATAAGGCACGCTCAGAGTTTTGTCTCTGACTGAGCCCGAGTGACCCCCTTGGCCGATTTCAATGCCAGCACAAACATCATTTCTCCAGATATAAAAAAGGCCAGAGCAGAGCTGACACATAACCAAGCAATCTCTGCTCTGCTCAACTCCATAACCACACAGGCCACCTCGGATCAGCAATGAAGACGAAAATATCAAGAGCTGATGGCTCCTGACCATGCATGTGCAAAACTGGCATGTTTAAGCAAATCAAACAAAACACCCATCCACCAAAAACAACAGCAGTGAGCGCAACGCCACGTGACTCCATGTGCATGTACCCACTTGAAGAAAGACATGCACACGCCAATCTTAAGATGCAGCCATAGGGCTTGGACTAAGGCTTAGAGGTAGAGCACAAGCTTAGAGAAGTGTGTGCGCTTGTTGGAAGAGTGGGGTTATTAGGGGCATTGGACTGACTTATAAATGCTCCCGCACAAAAGACCTGATTTATCATCCGACATCTGAAAAGAATACCAGAGAGGCTGTGCAGAAAAGAAAGGAAATGAAATGACAGTGGTATTAAAAATAAAGGAGGGGGGTCAAACTAGCACTGCTGTGGGCAGCTGTTTTGCTCATAATTTCTACAAACAAACAAGCACAGTATGTGAAAAAATACTCACTGCATATCAGTTTTAATTAATGTCTCCGCATTTATTCTGCTAGATGCATGGCTAGCACACATGTCAAAAATAGTCTTAGAGAAACGCCTGCCACTTCCTGTGTGGAATTTATAGGGGAGTTTAGAATTTGGGTCACCACTGTGTGACAGATTTTATTTTTATTTACATCATTACAGTGCTGCAAAAAAAGAGAAAAGCTGACATCTATTAAACATGACTGATTTTTAATACAATCTGCTGTAACTGAAGTGAAAAAATACAGTTGAACACTTTTTATCTCTTGTCTCAGTTGGTGGGTAAGTCTAGTCTTTTGAATGGGGATTTGTAGGAAATATATATATATAGTTTAATTTCAATATTTAAAACAAGAAATTTAAGACTTAAACTTATTTTCATCTGTATGAAGAAAAGTAAAATCTAATAAAGTTTGCAATGTGACATTTGAAATGTTAGTTCTTAAAATATATATATAAAAAATTAAACTTAAATTTATTCTGCAGACTGTTGTGGATTAGAGATTTGATTAAACCGTCTTTTAAAGAAACATTGTGAGTATTTGTTGTCACACACTGACGAGGGTTCATCATAGATGAAACATTGTTAGCACCCAGCACACAACATACCCAAGAAGATATTAGTAAGGTCAGTTTTTTAAGAGGACATATATAATTCCACATACATCACATCTCTACTTCAGAAATTTACAACAGGACAAATCCAACACCTATTAAGACTGGAGGAGAGGCTGTACATGGTAGGGGGGGGTTGCGTGTGTGTGTGTCAGTGAATGTAAGCGACAGAGCCAGTGAGTTAGGGAGCAAGAGACTCCAAATAATTTCAGCCCTGGAATAAATCACTGTCGCCACAGAAAAAGGCCGACAGCTGTGATGGATGGCTGAAATTTTTGTGTTGATGTCTTTAGTATTGCTGACAATTTGGTAGTCCGGGCTTTTTCACTTTTCCTATGCCTGTGTGTGTGGTTGAACACATCTGTATGTTGACAGTTTTGTTTTTCCTTCCTGCTTAAAAATATGCTTTTTGGAAAAAAAAGTCACTGCTATTGCTATCAATACAATATTAATTAGAATTGTAACTCCATGACAAAATGTTTAAGATGTAAGAAGTGTGATGATTAAACATTTAAAATTAATTGATAAAGAAAAAACTTTCTGAATCATATTGTGGACAAAAATTTCCGTACAGTAACTGTGGACACCATCTTGTGTGTGCGCCATGGTCACATGGTCTTTCTGTATATGTGCACGCAGGCTGTGATTGGATAGCACGTCGCCGCATGACATACTGACTGTTCGCTGTGTTTCGAGCTTTACACCGTCTGTCTGTCACGAGCATCTTTTCTTTACGTCATACACACAAACTGGAGATGAAAAGTCCTCTTTTTCCGCCCCATCATGACCCATTTGATTCTGTGGAGTATTGTCTCATTCACCCCTAGACTTTAAAATCTCTGCACTTCCACAGGTATATGCACATCTACCTTAGCTGTTAGCATAAATTCAGAAAATTTCAAAAAAGAAAGCAAAGTACACAGAATGCAGGTGCACACCATGTACAGTAAAACTAAATCTAGACACATACAAAGTTATGCAAACAAAAAAATATATACTCCACACTCTTACATATACACATACTAAATAAAAGGTTAGGCCACTCTATACTGGTCCCCCCACCTCCACTCTATCTGTTCTCACCTGGCAGGATCAAATAACCACACTTCCCACAAACTTACAATCAATACTTTCTCTAGCAAATCAGAACAGTCACAGGCTCAGTCCCAGCTCCACACTAACTCCACTGAAAGTAGGAAAGACTTAAAGGAAGCGTCCACAGAGCAGAAATAACTAAATAAAATAAATTAAAATAAAAAATACTGACCTTTCTGTTTTTTCCCTTTTATCTCTGATGTCCAATCCCCTCTTTATCTTCTGCTGGTTCTTGTCCTCTCTCTCTCTCTCTACCCCTCTCTCTCTCTACCCCTCTAGTCTGAGTAAGTCATGCGGGAGCTTCTTCCTGCTCCTGCTCAGTCCTACGCCACTGTATTAGTCTGATTTCACACTCTGCAGCCTTGCCTCCCGTCCTGAAGGGGACGGTGAATGTGCTGCTTATTTAGAAGCCGGCACACACTACCTGGGCTTGTAGGCAACTGTTTAAAGCACGAGGCAACATCCAGGGTGCATAATACCCACCACCTCCTCCACCACACACACACTCAGATGCATCTTCTCTCTCCCTCTTGCTCAAACACATACACACACACCATCACACACTTGCTGGCTGCCTGACAAGATAGGCAACACACACTGGAGCAAGGTGAAACACACATACACACACGCCCGCACACACACGCAGTCTGTCAAAGGTCTCTCTACCTTGGCTGGGATAGCAGGCAGTGTGAGAGCACACACACAGGCACACTGAGATGGGCTGGCCGCTCTGTTCTGTCTCCTTCTCTCTAAGTGTTTAGAAGACAATTTCAACAAGGGATTGCTCCCAATCTACTAGGGTGATCCACATGGATGAGTTATAATATGCTTGCCACTCTCTCCCTCTCTCTTACCCCCCCTTCACCTCTTCTTTCCCGGTTCCCTCTCTCTCATCATTCTCTCCCTCTCTGACTCTTTCACTCTCGTGCTCGTTGTTTTAGCCTATTATCGAGCCGTCAACGATTTCAGTTCAGGAGGAAAGCTTTCCCTTCTTGGATTCTATATTTTTCCTCTTTGCGGATGTGCGCGAGATGGGCCGAAAACTGACTCCACCTGAATGCATATTAGTAGGATGCATTATTTATTAAAAACCTGCATTCATTCCCCCCCCCTCTCCCTGATATGCCTGTGGACACGCAGGGGGAAGGGAGCAGCGGTGACGACTACATAAGGGTTGTATTTGTGATATGTGTACTTAGGGGAGGTGGGCAGTTGGGGGTAGGGATGAGGGGGTCAGGATTCGGGAGAGAAGGGTTGTGCAGGGAGGTGAAAAGAATACATAAGAAATGATTTTAATTTATTTATTTATTCAGTGCCTGGGATTGCCTTATCATCCAAGGTGCTGCCTAATGACATCACTGCTGGCTCCAAGCAATCCCAAATCACGCTGCCATATTTTGTGCAAAATGAATCCACTCCACACAAAAAAACACTGAACTGAATCCACAACATTTTACAATTTTTTTACATTTTTTTTTTTTACATACACTCCTGCAGTTGAATAAAAACACGAGTTTATGATACATCTGTGTGTACTGAGGAGAATAACTAAAAACATTACAAAGACAGAACACCAGTCTGTGTTTCTAACATCGACTTCCTTTTGTTATTGATTTGTATTTAGTGATTTAGAAAACAAAAACGAAAAAAATATTTTTAAAATAATGGCTGTGTTCGTTTATTTAACCTACTGTTTACAACAAAATATGAATGGACAAATGTGTATTAGCATAATCTTTAGACATAGACAGTGAAAAAGGGAGCTCACACAGTCTTAAAGTGCCTGCGTAAGCTCAACTTGCCCCGCTGGTCAACAGACTGCTGCAGTGTGGCCCCGTGGGATTAAACGTCCAGGCAGAAGTCATGACTGCAGAGTGGACCCTCAAGACTCTGTCAGCACCATCAGCACTGCCCCGTTTCTGCAGCGGGAGCAACAGACTAACACAACGGAAACACAACTATCCAGAAAAATAACTGATATTAAGTGTGCCGTGACACCAATGCAAGAGTTAAAATCCCAAACGCTGAAACAAAAGCAGATTTACTTAGTGAACACAACTTATTTGCAAATATTACACACCAATGGCCATACAGGTGACACAACCTGTGCTGCATTTAGCTGCACTGATGTCTGTGCTGAACCAGTTACCAAATTCTCAACCACAGGATGCATATCTACTTCACATGCAAAGAGAAATAATTTCACCCCAAGCCAGGCTGAACCATTCTATCACTGACATTAGAACTTAAGTAGAGCTGGAAAATTACTGCAGTGGTATTACCAGCACATCTCAATCATTTTAACACCATCAGAATCATAAAAAATTCCTTCTGTTATATTTTAAAGCCCCAGTAAGAAAAAATAAATTTAATTTTCACCAGTTAATCTTAAATTAAGAGAGACTAAGTTAGGGGAGTGAAAAGAGCACAACCCAAGTTATAAGTCAACGAGAGAAAGAGTAAGCTTTAATCCTTCCCCTCCTGAGTTCATTCTGCTGCACACCTCTGTCTGTCTGCATCATGTACCAAGTCAGAAAATGAGCGATATATATACACAGCATCCATGTTAATGAATGGTTTGGTAAAAGTAAGTAACAATATCATGTGTTCTCCTTGACCTCATGGTCTCCATCAGACCACCGAGACAACAACCTGCACTCCGGTGACCCGCTCTTCCCCTCTCCGCACATCATATTCCAGACACGCAACCGCGAAACATCACTAAACACTTAAAGAGTTAATGTTTCCTTCCTTTTCTCTCCTGTTTTTCTACTTTCAATTTTCCTGAATAACATTATTATGTTTTATTAATATCTTTGAATTATTACTCGTTTTCCTCTTAAAATGGAGTGCCTTAATTCACATTTGAAGTACTCGTCAAGGCTGAGCACCGCGATGAATGTGGAAAGATACATTATGATTGCAAAAATGCAGAGTGAATTAAAAATATATAACAATACTGAAATATTAAGTATTAATTTCAAAAAGATAATTTGCCAGGGCAGGGAAAAGAGCCTTTTCATTACTTCTATAACTTTCTTTCTTTTTTTAGTGTACTTCTCTATGAATGAGTAATGTGTAATTACCTTGTACCTGTGAATCAAATAGAATATGAAAAAAATTAGCTTGGAGTATCAGAAAGCCCTGTGTTTACTTTCATTAAAACGGAGCATAAAATGGACACAGATGCTGGATAAAGAGCTGAATCAAGGCAAAATCCCTGTTGATTGAACAGCACATTATCAGGTGAGGTTCACTCACACAAAAAACAGACTGAATCTGTCCTTACAGGACAGTTTCCACAGCCGTTCGTCCCTCATGTTCAAGTCCTCATGATTTCTTTTTTTTTTTTTTACAATGGTGAACTCTAATTCCCATGATCACCCTTGAAAGCATGACCTTGTGCTGTGTGACAGGAGATAGCCGCAGCATGAAGACAGGACGCCACTTATCATCAAGGGACGAGGTGGCTGTTTAATTTCACACAACCAGTGGCTAAAACCCCTGTTAGTGTGGAGTGCCACAATGGCAGCCACGCTTGGGGAGCAGATGTCCTCGTGAAGGGGTGTAAAGAGGGAGGAGGTTGTGTTGGGAGAAGGGCAGGAGGCGGTGGGAGGATTTGGGGGGATGAGGGTCTTGGTGTTTTGTGTGTGTGTGGGTGTGTGTGTCTGTGGGTTGTTCTGTCACCATGTATTGTGCTCAGAGCACAGTCTGACACCGTACACATGCCCAGTAAAACAGCGCCTCTGTCTTTCACAGACACAAAAACAGCACCGGAAACCGCACACGTGTTAGCATGCCGTTCGGTCACGCTTACAGGCTCTGACTGAAATTTGGTCCACACAGCAGGCCCGAAAGAAGATGGGTATGAGTGACAGCACAGATGGGATGATGTTGGAGGCGAGCACGCTCGACAACACACATGCCAAAACGAAGCGATTTCCGTCGTCGACTGTCGCCACAGTTATGAACTTCAGCTGCGGTCAGACAGAAGTCTGTCTGTTTAATCTGAGTGCTCCCACCCTCATTACCCCTTCGGAGCCCCCCGCCCCCTCAAACCTGACACAGACAGACACACTGCACATGATTAACAGACGTCTGACATGACTGTGGACCTGAACAGTGACCAGCGAATCCCAACACTGCTGAATATAAAATGCAGTAATGAGTGCTGCAAGAAAATGGCGTCCCTCTCAAACATGGCTGCTCACTGATGGCCACACTGAAGCTGGGGGAGAAAAAAGGTCACCTCTCTCTTCTTTTAATACACGCCCCTCCCTTTCCCAAAGCATATCTCTATTGCAGCCCTGTTTTCTCCTATGTAACACTCCCCGCTACCCCCAAACACCTTGTGTTTTCCTCCTTCTCCCCCCACAGATCAGTCTCCTTGCCCCACTCTGCTTGTGGATGTAGAGTTATTATGTTAGGCACAGAGAAAGACACAGTTACAGCTGCATCAGAGTAATAAAAAAAATTGCAAAAGTGCAACCAAGCTCCTAAAAAACAACTGTACTTCAAGAAAAGAATGGGAAAAGTGGAAATACAACATTCCACCATTTTCTCTTTTCATGCAACTCAGAAGGGAAAGCCGTAGCTCCTGTTTCCATTCCTCCCCAGCATGATTTCAAATGTCCTACGAGCTCTGTCGTCCAATCAGATACATTCATTTTTCCACTGTTTCCACATTTTTCTGCTTCTCCCCTTGTGTCATCTTACTCCATTTTCTCCATCAGTTGATTAAGCACAGAATGCTCGAAAATGAACTTTGACAGCTTTATTTCTATTTTCCTCATACCAGAACATCAAGTTAAAGATTATAAATGTTTATTCAGCAGAAGGAGAAATGTTCTTGTGGCTCTCGAGGGTGAGAGCCTACTCTAAATCGGTAAATCACCCCGATCTGGAAGATGAACGGCCTGTTTTGGAGTTCATTGCGTTTCGTTTCGGGCGAGTGGTTGGTGTAGTGGTGGCCCCAGCAGGCTGGGGTGGAGGTGGCTGCTGATGTGAATGGTTACAGGGGGATAATGAAGTGGCGACCATCCTGAGGTTTGGCTATGTTTCGTTCACCACGTCCACCAGCTGTGAAAGGGCCATTGCCGAATATGGTTGCTAGCCTGTTGTAACCCTGAGCCATTACATGCTGCTTGAAAAGTGCGAAAATACATGAAAATTATCACTACTTAATGTTCTGTGTAACTTATGTCTTCTCATTTGTCTGTTAGCAGCCAATAGCCTATTTCAACTCCATACTATGCTCTCAAAAAAAAGAAAAAAAACCTTTCAGGACTACCTTAACCATGCATTACCTATCTTTAATCTTGCCTCTCTTTCTGACAGACATCTTGCCAATCTAAGCCTATCTGGTGCACAACAGGTATAAATTACTCTAACAACCTGGCCACCACATTCAGCAACATACAAACAATTTTGTTCAAAGCACACTGCAGCATTTAGACCAAAGAAGGGCATCAGCGCCTGTTTCAGTCCAAATATGGGCATATCTTATGACCATGAGGTTCAAACAGTCCCTGATGTAAAATATCAAAATGGTGTTTTCATCAGCAACAGATTTTTTATTTTTTTTGCATCTTTCTCAAAATAGATCACACCTATATAAGCAAAAGTAACACCACCTCAAACCCTAAAAAGGCATAATAGTTAATTGCAGTACTAGAGTAAAGTTCAGTGGTTTTCTTCACCATCGGGTACAAACAGATTTGTGAACTTGCCCATTTTTACACTTTAGGACTAATTTGTTAACATTTTTCAAATTCACTATGACAAAGGGGCCAGGCATTGGCCAGTATGATATTCTACTGGCATGATGAGTTTGAGTAAAAATGCCATCATTTCACTCAATCAATTAATTTACATATGTCAAAGTTAAAATGCTCAATGTGATGGAACTGTTTTAATTTAAAACAGAGAAGGAAGAACCATTTTAATTGTTTCAAAGAAGTGTGAAATAGATTTTTGTAGGTGCAGTCATTTGAGCTACAATATTACGTTGTTCTTTAGATTTTAGTCTGCTGACAATATCATAAAAACATCCTACATTTCATGAGTTCTTAAATGTGTATTATAAAATTGTATGCTTTTTTTTAAACTATTCTGCTTTTAAAATTGGCACCAGGACAGTTGAGCCTAAAATGATTCACACCCCTGACTGATTTAGATTTAAATACATTATTATTAAACCAGTTTTTTTTTATGTAGTATGTGTCTAAGTACAACATCCTGCTGGTGTCCATAGACCATGTTAATAAATACATCTATGTTCACTTGCTTCAAATGTTTCTCCTGCATGCTTACCTTGATAAGTAGTTCTAGAAGAGACTACTTTTTTTTTTTTTTTTTACAGTGTATCTGGGTCAGATAAGCCAAATGAATCGGGGAACATTTGACTGCAGATGGTGTCCGAATAATTTAACTTTCCAAAGATTAGTGTAAAGTGACATTTTGGGGCCCAAATGATGTGCAGTTGACTCTGGAGAAGGACACAGAGTTTGAATGGTGAGATAGACAATGTCCTTCTGGTAAATGTTTTGGCAGCTACATTACTGTAGTGCAGTTAAACCCTAACAAGTAAATAACCAACTGATTATGATGAGGAAAGTGACTCGCTAATACAACCTATTCTGGTGAGTCAGTGCTGGCCGCTGTTCTATGCACTGATTCCTGAGTTAAGCATTTCAAATGTAACGTAATTCGTCTTTTACACGCTTTTGGATTTTAGGCATGAAATGAATGCAACTGTCATGATCCACAAGCCTGAAAACAAATGAAGGGTAAAACTTGTGAAAATGATAATGCATGCAATTTAAAGAGTTAAGTGTGCTCTTTTAGTTTCCACAAAATGACTGTCTTTGTATTTTAAGCCATATTTAAAAATACATATTTGCTTTTCTTTCTGCCCCCTCACCTGTTGCTGCTAAAGATCAATTTATCCTATGTACAGACTGAGAAAATCTGCTCACTTTTGCACTTTGTTTAGCATCTCATGTAAAAGGCTTTAAAGCATAGTAACATTTTGTTTTTAAAACATTAGTATACATTGATTCTGTTATGCAGTTCATGCCCATTTAGGATAATGGATTTTTCTTGTTCCGTAAGAGAACTTACAACCAAACTGAATGGTTATCTCAATGAAGGGTGTTAATGTTACAAATAACACATTAAAACTGATAACTTATAAACAAAAGAATTTTATCTACCAAGTTAAACTTATTCCATAACTTATTCTCTTCTCACCTGCAGCTAAAAACTGGGATGTGAGGCACAACATTTAAATAAGTTGATAGAGTTTATCAAAATGACAGGCAATTAGATTGTCCATACATGTTACACAAAAGAGAGCAAGAGTTCCCAAGCTCCATTTCTGCTCCCGGACAGCCCTAAATTAAAAATCCCCAAAGTCCATTAGGCTAAACAGCCTGAGGAAAGACTTTGTCTCACCACAGAAAAATGACAGTAAACTCAGGCAATCATGCCGCCGATCAATTATGCATGAATTATATTTTACTTAGACTGTGCAAAATGTCTTATGTTAATTCACTTAAATATACAATTCCCGTTGTTTGTGAAGCATGTGTGCACACTCCCTAAATGAGTGTTTTCCCAAAGATTTATCAGCTCCATGTTGGTCGCTGAAGTGAAAACACTAAGGATGAGTTGTGCTTCCACTGTTCAATGCAAAAGCCACAGGCAAAGATCAAGAAGCTGCTCAATGCTGATGCCCTATTCCATTATAAATCAAGTCACAGAAATCATAATCAGAGACTAAAATTGCATCAAGGTGTAAAGATTTTTTTTTTAATAAATGAAGAATTTTAAAAGAGTAAAAGAGAGAGAAACAGCAAACTGGAATAAGGTTGCGGTGGGAGGGTGCAGGGGTTTGCCCTGACCTGACCTGTCTGTGCTTGTGGCCTGTTGAGCTGGTGGTCCCTGAGGTCCCCATAGCAACCCAGATCTCTAATGATGACCTCTGTCTGACCGGAATAGTAACAGACAGGTATTGGCAGACCTGCTGACCAGTGTCACAAAGGTGCCAATAATTGGTCAGTGTGTTAATAGCAAGTGATCTAATGACCTCTGAAACCTGACCTTCTTTGGTGCGAATCCAGGAACACCATGACTCCTAAGCTTAAAGGTTTGTGTAACAAACTGTAATTTTAGATAAATATGGTAAAGACTGATTAGATCCTCTCCACATTAACTTGAAAAAACATTTTTGTCTGATGTGTTTGCACCCCTCTTCCACATACAAACTGACAATTTTGGTAGCCAAAAGACTTCTTAAGTCGAGATTTTTAAAGTATAAGTTGTGTATAATTTGACTCACAAAAAAGGAAGAATTTGAGAAGTGGTGATATATTTGTTTGCATTGCTCCTCCTGGTTTTACAACAATGCATTTATTTAGAACATTTTTAAATCCCTGAAAACCATAAATTAGAGGGAATGTAACAGAATATTGTAGTGCACATAAACACCTAAAATTTGATCTTTCACCTAAGAATGCCATCTACAGGCATGGCCTTTGTATTTCCTAATGGTCAAAACTCAGATGATGTGCTTTCTTTTGTGATTTATAAGTTATATGGTATTCCTGAATTTGTGCTGCTATAGGCTTTGGCTGCTGGAGAGAATTTTTAATTACTTTTTTCTGTAGATACTTTATGTGCTTAGATAATTTGTGACTATTGCTGCTATTAACTTTGTGTAAGTTTGTTATTCTTTTTACTTTTCATAGGAAACTAACTTTGTAACTCTGTTTTCTTTCTTATAGAAAATACTCATTAGACAGTACTTTTGTGTGAAATGCTTTGATGTAACATTTGTTTTAATCTAGGATGTGCAAACAAGCTTAAATAACCTGACTGTTCAGGGCAAAAAAAAAAGAAAATCAAACAAAAAACCCCCATCTGTTTAAAAAATGTCCAGAGTAAAAGCAAACGACTCCAACTACCGTTTATGCCGAGGTTATTTAGATATTTACACACACAAACGCAGCCTCTTGCACAACCCATTCAAACTTTATGACAGGTCTTGATCTTCTGCATCAGCTCCCTCTTATATTACATGCAACACAATCCACCTTTACACACTAATTTGTTTTGTTTGTCTCTTTTTCTGTTTCAGTGTAACTGAGCCCCTGAATATATACAGATTTAATAGAGCTAATAGAATCATTATCAAATTCAGATCAATATAAATTTAGCCCCAGCACGCTTGAAAGGCAGCAATATTGAAATACAACACTGTCTGCGCTCTTTCATTCTTCCGCCTACAACTGACGCGTGCTGCCACCAGACATGAATTACCAGACAGGCACATTACAGCTAATAAGAGCCTCACAAAACACCCTTTATTAATGCATGAGAGAGTCTTTGATCCTGGGGAAAGTTTCATAGGGAAAGCAGCAATCACAAAGCCTCAGACAGCACAATAAGATGCTTCCCATTATCTTTGAAAAGTCAACAAAGTGGGTGAGGTCAAATCAACCTGAGCCTGTGCCGCGTGTCTTTGAGGGGAGGGACCGTATAGAGCTACTAAAGCTCGTCCATGAGCTGCTGTCAGTCAAAAACTTTTAAGGCTGGGATCAGGCAACATGTGGGCTTTCAACAGCTTTAACAAGGCCACAGGTAGGGTGGGAAACAGAGATTGTAAAAATGTTGCATCTAATTTTGAAATGCAACCACTGCAAATATTTTCACCTCATGACTCAAGCAAAATTAGAAACAATAATTTGGCCATTTTTTTGCTTTTATTGTTACGTTTTGTTTAATGCCATGGGGAAAAAAACTGAAAAAGGTTTCTTTTAACTTTTTTTTAATTTATGCTAAATATGTAAATAATTTGTGCACATATATATATATATAAATTGATGTAATAAAAGCAAAGCAAAATAAAATAGAAAACAATAAAGACCTTCTTAAGTGATCAGTTTTACATAACTGGAAAAAGAGAGAGAACATGCACATTTATTTAATTCCACCTTTACAGTAGCCTACTAGTCAAAAGTTATTTTAATAAGATGTGAATTAACTATAAAATATGATTAATCAAGCAACAGGAACTTAGTGATAGAAACATTCATAAAATGTTATGAAACTCTCTATTCTTTATATTTTATGAAAACTATGTATTTACACCTTTCTTTTAACTCCACAACTGCTTAAATAAGGTGAAACTTTGTCTAAGCTATTGTGCTACCTTATTACTTTCCTTTTGTTTTCCTTTTTGTTTTGTTTTATTTCCTCATTAAACAGAATTTCATTAATTTATCAGTTTTATCACAAAATCAATCAAATTATATTTGAACATAATAGAAAAATACTGTTTATTGCATCGGGTCCATGTCATGCTATTTACCCTCAGGATTCTAAATAACTAATCAACCAGCATCAAATTCTGGTTAACATATTTGAATTCTTATAATTTACCTAAATAATTATTAATCTTATTACAACACACACATTCCCACACGCCATTTTAAACTATGGAATCATCCCAGGTGCTGTGGCCAACACAGACGTAGAGACCCATGAATTATACAAAAAACATCTCAAAATGAATAATTCATTTGAATCAAATACCAGCATCATCCTGTCAGACTCACTCTCACAAAGTCACAAATTTATTAACGGTTGGTTCCACATTTAATTTAACAAAACTCAAAGAAAGTTAACTTTCTTAATTAACAGAACCTAATTTTCGAACAGCCTTCTAGATCATGGCATGTGTTGGACAGCTAAAGAAATGATTGAATGAGGAAAGATTTTTGGTTGAACTTCTGTTGCAATGATATGGGATTTGACATAGGCTGTCACATTATAAAGTCAGAACATGGTTACTGGAATTTTGAATGGTACCCATGATGGAAATTTATTGAAGTGGTCAGCAAGTAGCTCATTCCCTACAGAAAGCCCTGGGGCCTGAAAGTGGTCAGTGGGGAGCAGACTCTGAGCCCCTCACAGTGATACGACGCATGGTGAATGGAAGGAGAAAACCCTTGTTTGAACGACTGAGGCGCCATCTCAAAATCATCACCTGCTTATGACAAGTGTGAGATACTCTGTTAAGATGATGCACTTTAGTGCCTTGCAACATGAGTGGTAACATTTTAAATACTAAAATTTAAAAATGGAAAAATGAAACCCAAAAATATTATTAATGAGAAAAGCAGCATAAAAAATATTGACAATTTACATGTCATGCTCTCTATCTGCTGCATTTTCAAAAGATTAAGTTCAAACTCAAAAAAAAAAGTAATAATTTGCATTATTATTTTTTCTCCAACTTCAACGCATTTGGAGATTTTCCTTTAGAACCCTGCTGGGGCAGATTGTTAAACCTAAAAGGTCACAGGGTCAGGTCTGGACAGAGACGACATCCCAAACTGACCACAACAAAATTCACAGGAACATCTGCTGTCTGTGTTTCACACATAGCTGCCCCTTCGGAGCCCCTCGTGGCCCCTACGGAGCCTGGGAATGGCTCAAGGTCAAGGCCGGCCCTTGCGGCTCTAAGCGGATGTGGCAAATATATATTTTAAAAACATGTAAGAGAGGCAACCAAAAATTCAGATTTAAATGTTAACATTTACATATTACTGTGACTAAGGCAGTCATACAGGCATAACAGATTTACTATAAATTCCCCAAATTTTAAATTGAATTAAATTTATTTAAACTTCAACCTCATCTGATTCGATGACTTGAAAAACAGATAACTTCACCCTCAGTTATGTGTTTTTTGAATGTTCACACCAAAATACAGATTTCACATTGATCACAGGGAGATTACCTCTAAACACTTCCCCTCTATTTCCTTGGCAGCTTAACAATATGCTTAAAGGACACCATTAAATGATGTCAATAACTAGATCAATATCCTGGGATGTCTCAGTCTTTCCCTGCAGCAACTGAAAAGCTATAAATGGATCCTCCTGGGCGGATCGTCTAGCACAGGTACTGTGTTACAGTACGCACGCCAACATCACTGCCGAGGGACGAATAACGTATGTCTTTTCAAGGAAAACAAAAAACCAAAAAAAACCACCCCAACTCCGAGACATTTCCCCTGTCTGTCTAATGTGCTGCTGATCTACACCTGCTGGGCTCAGGGTTGCTTAGGTATACGCTATCTGCTGACAACATCAATCACTCAGCAGGTCTTATTACTGCCATTTAAAATACATTCAAAACGATTCACCGGAGCCAGTGTCCAACTCGACATGGACACTGATGGTGATGGGTTACTGTGAAGAATGCCTCACAGTGACGGTTTAGCTGGAAACAGATGGGGTGTTTTGGTATGTTTTTAGTATAAAAAATAAAAATAAAAAAAAAAACTCATAATCATTCAAATTAGTTGCAGAAACAACAAATTAAGTATGAGAACAGTTTCTCATTCTAATAGTCTGTGGGCTTCAGAGAACTGATGCAATCTCCCTGGACTCTCAGGTGAACTTAGTAATAGACACAATCACTCTAATTCCCCTTCAATTCTCGCCCAAAATTGAAAGCTGCCAAATGCAGTCTTAATTACACACCACCCAATCAGTGTGGGTGACCTAGTGTTTGCTCAGCCACATCCATCCCTCTGTCCATCCCCTCGGGAACAAATGCAATGCATCCCCCCTGAGATCTACACACACATCAGAGGGGGCAGTACACAGGTCTGGATGATATGAAATGGATATTTTATGTAAGGACAAAGATCTAAGGAACAATCTGCTTGGTCAGCACTGAAAATGCACACAAATCAAACAACATCCACAATTATGGATCTGCCCTTGTATTTAACTGGTCAAGGTCTATTGATCAAAATGAAATTAATTTAGCTTCCACCTGCAATGATTTTCCTTCAGGTCTCCCTTACAGTGACATAAAAGTCTCTTTTTCTATGTTGTAGTATTCTACTTTTCTAGTGGTTTCACATTTAGCCTTTGAGATTTATTAGCATTATTATATCATAGTAGGCTCAAATGCATCTGAAATATTCATCCAATTATTTTTTTATTGTATTTTACGTTTGCTTTTTGGGGGGAAATTGTGACTTAAATGTTTCAATATCTGAAACAATGCATGTCGTCTGCGTCGCCAAGGATTCGCTTCTGCACGGCAGAGCAAACCGGGGAAGTCTGACAGCAACCACAGCAGACTTGCTCATTTCCGATTCTCTCCAATCATGTGATCAGGGTGTCGGCACAGCTTTCACAGTGCAGGGAGGGGCTAAGCATCCCTACGCTCACCACCATTTTGTGTGGGTACCTGGCTTTCTTTTTGTGAGTATCTGGCTCATTTATTTACATCCTTAAAATTAGCAGTAAGACGCGTGCCATTTCTACCGTGTGACCCAAAGACAGTGTTTTGAGGGGGGGGGGGTTGCAAATGGTGACTTCATGACAGAAATGTAGGTGAAGGAGAATGAGGGCATGCTGCAGACAGAATCTCATGCGATATCAGTGCACCAAAATTGCTGTCCATTCTAGATCTCATGTCGTGCATTTTCTTCCTCCCCTCCGTCTCCTGGCTATGCTCCCGACAGACCCTCTCCTCCCTGCCATTCTATGTGTGAGGCGCATATGGTTAAGTGAAATTGCTGTCTGCGAGAGGATGCCTCTGCCTGTCCAGACTTCATCAGAAGGATTAAAGAAAGGGATGAAAAAAAAATCAAAATAAAATGATGATAGCGGGGCTGTGGCTTTTTTTTTTTCCTTTTTCTTTTTTTTCCCCACCCTGTACCCCTCATATCTGCCCCCACCCCCTACCTCCACCCCTGATAGCTCTGGTATAAGCAGAGTGGAACATCAGATGACAGAGAAGGATCTCTTGCTGGGGTGCAGTGGGTTTGCAGGGAAGGGTTTCCCGGTTTGTGAGCTTCGGTAAGTTTATTTGGCTCTGACAAGGTCTCACTACAAAGGAAAGCCAAATTACAGGCAGTGGTGTTCCTCCCTGCATCCAACGAGGGAAGTATAGGGAAAAACCTGCATCCAATTAAAAGAAAAGTGACTCAGCAGTGGGGCAGCAGCCTTCTTTTACGACTACTTAGCTATCTCACTCTCTCTGATGTGCTCACACAAACAAACAAAAGACCAAATGTGAAGCATTATAGGAGCAGAGAGGTGGGAACATGCGTGCTGAGGTGGTCTGTTAGATTCGCAGCAATGGGGATTTTAGGAAAAATGAAAGAAGAGAGTGGAAAGATTGCAGGATATTAAGGAGTAATGGATGTCACAGCAGGCCTCTGTAACAAATTTTCACATGCTTTCATCATTGCTCGATGAGACTGATCAAGGGAACAGGACATTACTTGGTTTCCAAGTGCTGTTATTACCCAGGAAGAGTAAATAGTTATTGCTGTGTTTATCATTCTGAAAGATTGCAGAGCAAGCAGGCAAGCACATCTCCTTTTTAATATATTCAATCATCAAATAAATCCAAGTTTATGTGGAAACTTTTAGAAATAAAGTTATTGTAATGATATGCAACATTACTCTGAACCTCAGTGATGTAGCTTATAAACTGGTTTTAACTGGCTTTGAATAGCAGGAGGAAAAATCTCAGCTGTATGTCAACGTAAGTTTGAACTGACCAAAAGCTAAGAAACAAAGAAATCCTGAGAGGACTGAAAATCAACATGGAGAAAAGATCTGAGTCAGACACGAACATGGGGAAGGTTTCGCGGCGATTTGACTAAATTCAAGTAAATAGTGATGTATATTGTGAGGTTTTTTTTACTGGGATTTGCCAGATACCAGATCCATCCCTGTATTTGAGACAACAAAAAGTCAGCCCTGACATTTTGCCCAGCCAGCAGATAATATTTGCTGTTCGGAGACTCTCTTTCTTTTGTTCCAGCTTTTTATAAACCCAAGACACTTGAAATTTAAACCAAGTTCAGGAAATATTATTCGCCACGGGGCAAGGTAAATCTCTTGGCGGGGCTTTTCAAAGGGCTGCCCTGGGTTTGTTTAAAATTTATCTTATTTAAAAGTGTATTTTTTTTTTTTGCTCCTTGCTTTAGCTTTCAAAGACATATGTTTTGCCTTGATTGTAGAGGTCAAGCTAATGACGAGTGTTATCTTTGAGTTATTTGAATATAGCACAAAGCTCAGATAAACATATTTATATGTAGAAAATAAATACAATTTTAACTGCAATAGATATTTGCCTTCATGTGATTTACTGAAATATGAGTTGCATTATGGTAAATAGGTGGAAAAAAAGGTTCCAATCACAGCCCAAGTGTGTGCAGGCAAGCATGTGAGTCTGTGCTGCAGTAAAAAGAAAAAGGCTTATGAGCTGCATAAAACGGCTGCTTCTCTCATTGTTTAGGGAAGCAGCACAGAATTTTTATTCAGCCTTCTTCCTCTGAGAGCGCGACTGACCCACCAGCTGACCAATCCACATGAAGCTCAGGGGGTGGGGTGACAAGAGGAGGAAAAAGGAGGCTGAGAGCACCCCCGTTTCAGACCGAGAGGCAAACTCCATCTTTCCGACAGTTATTCTCTTTTAACAAAATCAATGGTGTAAGTGCAGCCAATAAATCATTATTCTGCTTTATTCGGTACATGAACCTGAACTTGTTTCAATCCTGATGGAAAAAAAAAAAAAAAACTTCAGCTAGGTCTGAAAAAGTGAAAAGACAGGTGGAGAAAGATGAGGACCTGAGTTGTAGCCAGAATCTATCCTCCAGGGCTGGGAAGTTCTGTTCAGAGCCCGGGGAGATGGACGGGGCTGGGGTGTCACAGGCCGAGCCGGTTTAAAGCTCACTGCTTCAGGGGAGCAAGACGGACTAGCAGAGGGTGCCACAGCAGGGACTCCCCGGCAAAGACCCCTTCATCTGGACTACACCTGAGGGAAGCCAGGGGCCACCCAGCTCCATGGCACAGTAGCAACTTGGTAACGCACAACAAACGGAAGAAGAATTTCAGCCTTGAAGAGAACAATAAACACTTCAACACATTTAATAAGATTATTTCAGCGACAACTTTTTTGACACATTAGAAAATAATAATTGACATAAATCAAACACAACATATGTTATCAGGAAACAAACCAAACTGAAATTTGTTTATCTTACAATTTAAATATTATGTTGAATAAGTTGCCTTAAAAAAGCTGTGTATTTGTTTTTGTGTAGGCGCTTGGTTCTGGTTTATTTGGAAACATTTCCCTTTAATTGTATTCCAAATTCTCCTTCACAGATAAATAATAATTTGGCCTTCATCCAACTTTTCAGTTTATTGTATTACATTATATTGCAGGGCTTAGTTTTACAGTATAATTAAGTAACGACCAACAAAAACAGCTTAAAAGACATATACTAGGACCGAAACAGGAAGACTTCCCAAATTAATGCTCACGCCACACAGTACATTTTAGATGAACCTTCTGTCTACTGTGACTTGCTTTAGAGCTTATGAGCTGCTCCCTGGGGCACCTTGATTTTCCCAGAAACTCCCTCCAAGGCTCGTCAGGTTAACATGTCCAGTTCGACTGTCAGATCAATAGTTTTAAGTGACTTCATCAAACCATGTGAACACAAGTGAGTGCACAATTGCAAACTGAAAGCATTGTGCTAACTCAAAGCCGTCCTGCAAATTTGTTGTAATGATGAATTATTTGAAAAAAAAAAAAAAAACTTTATGCTTTTATATAATAAGAACAAGAAAGACTAAAGCAATTTTTTTTTAAATCAAAAACATATGTCCTAGTTAATAACTTTCACCAAGGTAATCCTAATCCAGGTCTAAAGCTACAGTAGCTGTGGTAAGAGTTAGAAAATCCCCACTGATATCTTTTTGTACCTCTTTTGTTCTTCTGGGATAAGGGGTGATGTCAGTTCACTCTCAAGCCTCCCTAAAATGCCCCCAAAGCCTGCCCAACTCCTGAGTGGGAGTGTGTAATCGGTCCTGGCAGAGTGCTGGTTAATGGGGGGGCACAGGGCGATAGGCTGGAGATGTATTCATGTGCGTGGCGTGGCGCCTGGACCCAGGGTGACACTTCTTCATTCCTGCTGCCTGAGGCCAGGATTAGGATTGCACCCAGCCTCACAAAGCCGGCCGTAATGCAAAATCATTTTCATATTAACCTCGTCTCTCCTTTCTGGGCCTGACAGTGGACAGGCCTGCTCTCTTTGGTACTCAAATTATCCTCAATTACTGGGGAAAGGCCAGGCGAGGGGACGTCACCTAACCTTCACCATCTGTTAGGTTCAAAGCTTTAGCGGTCGGCCAGCCCGCCTGTCTACTGCCTCTGTTGACCTTTCTGCCTCGGCCAGTTCTCGCTCTTTTTACCCATCCCCACCCCCCCGATGGTAGCCCTGCCCTCTCTGGACACAGATGGGAAGTGCATGGGTGCACATCTCATTAAGGGGGAAAAGGTTATGTCATGCTTTTCACCAAAGATTTAAATATTCAAAAACCAAACAGAGCCCAGCAAAAAAAAAAAAATCTGTGTTGGGTTATATCTTTCTCTTAAGGAGGATCCAACATCTCTGTGATAAGCAAGCTTTGACTGGTGCTAACGTTCAAGAAATATTCAAATTGGACCTTAAACTCCCTTCAAAATCACTTTCCCACAGGATGTAAATGATTAAATTATGCAATATATTGGACCTCGCAAGGTATTACAGGTTTAATCAAATTCAGACTCTTATTTCAAATTGTGATTTAAAATACTTCAATGTTTGAAAGGTATTTTTTTTATATAAATTGACTTTGCTTGAGTCTCTAATTTAGTTTTGGTCAAATTTAGTGTTTCTATTACTTTTTTTTTTTAAAACAACAATCTCAGTTATGTTTAAATAAAGTTATTGTATTCTCTGTTTATTTTAGCGCGCTGTTATGCTTTCATTATTTGTAAAAGTTGGCTTTTATTAAACCGTTTTCTATATTTCAGACTATGCATGTGAAATATTAAAAAGCTCTTATTCCTCCTCCAGTGAATTCACTTCTTAATAATGCAGGCTGTGTTTTCTGTTTATTTGAAGGGTATGTGTTTTAGCAGTTTCACTGCATCCATTTGGATTTCCTGTCTGGCCACTCAGGAGCCCCCTCCCTCCCCATCTTCTCAGGTCATCTGGCTGGACCTGATGGTTCTGAAAAAAAAAAAAAAAAAAAAAAAAACTTTTAATAAGCTTGCTAAATAATAGATGGAGCTGTGGCTAAAATTCAAGTCCAGAGAGGCTGCAGAGGCCGAGGACAGCAAGCTGTAGAGAGACAACAAGCAGGTACGGGGCATTCCCTCGCAATCATCGTCGTCGTCATCTGCAGCAGCAGCGGCTACGTTCAGCCTCCTGTGACACCTCCGCTCCAGACCCAGACTCCCTGAGGTCAGAGGTCCTGGACTTGACCTTGTGGCCCCCAGGAGAATGTTCATCGGGTTTGGGGAATCATTTGGGATTTATTCAGTAGGAGGCCTCGGTCTCAGGCAGCATTATGCCTCATTATCCCTGGATATTCTCTCCTCACAGGGCAGACACATCAGTCTGTATTTTATTTACACTCTTGCAGTTCTGCAGCAAATATACACATACAACTTGATTTAAGTCTATCTCAATCTATCTGAGGAGCACAAAAGTTCATTTTGGCCTTATGCAAAAATAATTTAAGATTTTTCATTATAGCGTATTCACATACATTATAAAAAACGGTAAGTGATAAAAGGAATTTAAACCTGATTTATAATCATTTTACCTTTTTTAACATGGAAATAAAAAAAACTCATTCTAATTTAAATAATATTTTTCAAATAAACTGTTTAATTTTGTGAATTGATTGGTTAAATTCAGATTTTCCTTTTAACTATTTTTATTTAAGAACTAACACATATGCATACAAACACAAGCATAAAAAAAATTCACAATCTCAGAGGAACAAATGAATCCCTCCCTAAAACACTTCCCATCCAAATTCAATGCTTTCTAAATGGTCAAACATACAATGAAAAAATAGAACTACTACACAAATCCAGCTTTACCAAAATACACAAAAAAACATCTAATTATTATTTTTTCAGGTAACAAACAAAGGGTGTCTGAATACAATTCCGTTCTGATTCTAATTCACATTTTTAGTAATCATAACTGACTATGCTCACTTTCAACAGTCTGTCTGATTCTCATGGCAAAATCAGAAATTTTATGGAATAAATCCAATTTGAGTGGAATCAAAAATTCTTCACTTTCTGTCACAGGACCAAAAACGTAGCTCATAAATTTAACAGAGCTCAAAAAGATGTGCTGCTGTTAATCAAAGCTTTTTTTAAATTCCTGCCACATATTGCAAAAAACCTGGAAGGAAATTTCAGGCAACGTGCTAAAATAGTCTGATCTTTCCTATTATGTGAGATTCAGTCTAAGTGGGTCCCTGTGGAGGACACTTTTGGAGAGATCTTTCCCGATAAGAAACAAGCCCTGCATGCATTAATATTACATTAGAGGTAGTATATCACAGGGCCTTCTACTCCGTCAGGTAGAGATCTTTTCATTGACATCTCCTTATCATGTTAATATTATACTCATCAAAGACCATACAGTGTAAAAAAAAAAAGAAGAAGAAGAAGAAGGGGGATGTCGGGACGCAACAAAACGTGCAGAGTTACAGATTATTCTTATGAGAAGTCTAAAAGGGAGAACAGACGACAAAATGGCTATTTAGGTCACATGCTCACTGTAATGCGCAAGAAAGAGACAAATGCCGCAGGAAAGGCGTTGTTTGCGTGTGTGCCGGTCAGAAATATGACATGCATGACTAGTCAGACACACACACACACACACAGGCACACCCCGACAGAAAGCGACTCTTCAATGCAAGTGGCAGAAGGAGGGGTGCGAATCCGCAAGCGAGAGGGGAGACAGGTGCAAGGCTCTGCTCTCCACACTGTAGCTTAAACGCATTTAAAGTCCTTTCTTAACACACACACACACGCCCACGCACGCATTCCCCCTCGTTTTATTTCAATGAGATTATTATTCTGCTCCGCTTTTGTTGGCTTTATGTGAGCGCCTGGCTGTGCGTCATTCAGAGCGTTGCATTGTAAGGTCAAATAAAACTAAACAACAAAAAAGAATCAGACACTTAGGTGATGTGATACAATTTAATTTTAATTACGTCTTAGTTGTAATTAGGATGCCCCCCTCCACCCGTTTCCTATAGGCTGTTGGTGACAGTGCCACCTTCCAGCAGAATCAACAATAAAAAGCTCTCCAGAACACGTGTCGTGGTAACAAAAGGCGGCGTGTGTGTGGGGGGGTGTATATGTGTGTGTGTTTTGAAGGGCTGGGAGGCGGACGTGTGCCTGTTCCTGTGCCAAACTTTTCGGCTCTCATTTGAATGTGAATGGGCATTTAACATCGAGAGCTGCTTAGAAACAGCCCGTGTCTGCGATATACAAGCAGGATTTTTCAATTAGCAGTCCAGCCCACCTACCCCGACTCCACGGCCCCTCCCTCTCTGGGCTAATCGGTGCTAATTAAGCTTTAACACGCGGTAATAGCTTGTATTAATTGCCTCGCGGGCCAACTGTTAAGGAATTTGGCGCGTGATCCGATTGAAGCTGACAAGTTCATTCCGTCTATTTAATATTCATTATATTCTAATAGGACACTTGTTAGCATGAATACACCCAATTAGGGGCCAGCAACACGGTGGGACCCGCATGTTGTTTTGTAATCTACCTCTCAGGGTTCATGTTTTAAGGATATCATTTTAAAATTTGAGAAATAAAATGTGTTGGTGTTTTTTTTGTTTTTTTCTCCAGATATGTACACAGTGAGAACTATAAGTGCTATTTTTAACTACTGGAACTGTTCCGAAAAATTTCCAAACTAGTTTGTCCTCATGTGCTAAAACATATTTAAAGGGAACAGAGGAACTAAATCCTTGCTATTAAATTATACTATTTTGATTTCATATTTCTAATAAACAGGTAGTGAGATTTTTTTTAAAGTCCCTTCATACGTCATTTATTAACCCGTGTACCCTCCATGCCTCCACAGAAAGAGAGAATATTGTTTGTTTAGTTTGCTTTATTTATAGCTCTATATACCTTCAGTCCCTCAAAGAGCAAAGGCGTTTAAAAGAAACGTGACATCACACAGCCAGACCGGACATGTCAGACAGGGAAGGATGCAGGGCCTTTCTGTCTTACATCGCCAAAAAATTGATGTGCAACAAAAATAGTCGTCTCGAAGCATCAATGCAGGATGTAAAATGATCTACTGCCGAGAATCTTTGATCATTAATCAATTAACAGTCGTGTAACAGAATAGTATGAGGCGGGAATAATGAACGGCGGGAAACAGATTTGCTATCATGATGTAGAAACAAAAATAAATAAATAAATAAAAATAAGTTCGGGTTAATGTCACCATGAAGGTCAATCTTTTGCCCAGGAACTAGTTTTCAAATTGATGTAGAGACAATAATAGTTTTAGAATTGTCGTAATGACATGCAGAATCGAGGCCTGTTTATTCAATTATACATCGAAATATTTCTGATAATTTTGAAGTAATAATTTAAAGTTCATAATAACATTTAGCGGTGCATATATGGTATATGGTGATGGCCAATAAATGTTTACAAAACGTCCAGGTAATAATCATTAATAATAACAGTTATTTAAAATATAGTGGTTTAAAAAAAAAAAAGACGCGGTGACCATTACTCCCTCTGAGCAGGGGAACAGCAGTCACTTGGGGGCATATGGCTGTGCGCTGCCCCCCATGTCTGAAGCTCCAGCCAACTCTGGTGAAGTTCAAGGTCTCTGCAGCCAGTGACCATAACGACGCGGGGAGGACGCAGCGTGGGTGAGACTCTGTCTGACCCGTCAACATGCAACAGAATAAAATTAAAAATTAAACTTTTATTTATTATTATTATTATTATTATTATTATTATTATTATTATTATTATTAGTGAATTAATAATTATTATTATTTCCGACTTTAGATGAGCATAAACATTGAGCCATGCTCATCTTTAATGGCTCAATCTTTAATTAGCAGTCACATCGAATTTAAATAAATTTCACATTGTTAAACATGATCTAATATTCATTTTTTAAAATATATTTTCTTCAGCTATTTTTGAAGCTATAGTTAATAATAATTAGTCCTTTTTCAAGTTTTTATGTAATAACTCTTCACCAGCATCTTGTTGAGTGCCGAATGGACCGTCTTTTCCTCTTTTTTGAACCGCGTTTTTTAACTTTTTTTTTTTTTTTCTTAGTTCGGATGCAAAAACTGAACAAGTAGTTTTATTACTGTGGTGATGCACCGACAATTACAAAATCTATACTTAAATAAAAAAGATTTAAAGTTATGAAGAACATACACATTTACTTAAAAAAAAACCTCTGCATAAGATGATTTGAATTATGCGCTCGTACAATATACTAAATAATTATTTAGCCCTTGTTATTTTTTTTTTACATTTATATTTTAAATATTCCAATTAAGACTTCATATTGCGCTACTCCCCACCCTCCAGCGCAAGTTTTGGTAGGCCTAAATGTTTCTCGTTTTGTTTTTTAAAAACATTTTTTTTCCACACTGGAAAACGCAGAAAAAATGCCTGACAACGAAAGCAAAAGTTTCCTTTTTAAAAAGGAGAAGGAGCTAACTCGTTACACATTGTTATTTATGACTTCATTATTTCACAAAAGCACAGGTGGCCTTTATAAAATTCTGAACTTTGAGAGATGCAGAGAGCCACATCTGAAGTTGCATCAACCCCTGTTAAGATAAGCTCTGAACAGATGGACCCCATCATCACCTGGACTTAATTATTTTTCTGATAACAGAAACTGCCAGCTAATGAGTGACGTCATTTCCCTTCAAATCTAAACGTTCTCATCAAACAATTTATAATTGATCTAACATAAAACTATAAAATTGTCTGTTTAACAAATACAAATATTCCAACTAGATCAACTAAAATACAGCAAGGACTGGAGTTCCTTGTTTGAACAGAACCGACATTTACATTTTGACCTGCAGGTAGGGATGTTCAAAACCTGCATAAGGAGAAAAAAAAAGACACAATCAAAATGCAAAAAGAAAACTTGCAAAACAAAAAACAAATCCAAACGAAATTAGAAGAGAGAAACCAGAAGAAGCAAAAGGAAAGGGCCACAGATCTTTGTGTGAAGACAAAGATGCAGAATGGATGTCTGCAGTGAAGCAACACAATCAGACGGGAAGATGCAGTCAGAGGATGATAGGTGGTCCCAGGTGTCTCTAATGACATCAGCATGGACAGTATCCCTGATCTGCATAGTGGAGGAGATCCTGTTTCCTCGTAAAGTCTCTTCACGAGAGACAGGTCATGGCCAACAGCCTCTGTCAGACACATAATTGGCAATATTGATTATAGGTTATCATATGCTGTAGGCCATTTGTAAGATAATGCTGCAGGGGTTAATTTGTCACCCATTAACCTTTTGGACTGGTGGATGCACGTGTAAATTCAGTTTAAAACAACTTCTAAATGAGTTACCTAGCTTCATCTAATAAATGGAATGCATTTAAGATATATCAGAGCACAAAACCCCATAGTGTGTCAGTTTTTTTTTGTGCTTTTTTGTTGTAAAGGGGCTGAGCAGGAGGGGGATTTTTGAGAGCCATGTCATGTGGTTCCAAATTAGACACCTAATAGAGCACCAAGAGCTGAAGTAAATCTGAATTCTCCGGCTGACCCTTCAGAAAAAAATATCTCTTCATCTAAAACTCAGAGTGACATTTAGAGGAAACACCTCTTCCTCTTTTCTCAAATCTGTGAAGTTGTTGCTTTCCTACATGCCTAAAGGACTCTGAAAGTTGATCCTCTCTGTCCATCAAAACTAATGTGGTGGGATGACTTGGAAGAAGGAGGCTTTGTAGTAACTTGTTAACTTAAGCTAAAGTTTCAGTGTCATCAAAAACATGTGGAAGATCTTTTTAGAGACAAAGATTAAGTATCGCAGAAAAGTTCATTTAACTATAAAAAAAATACAGAAAACATTTCCTACTTCTAAGAAAAAAAATACAAAAAAACAACAACATCGACTTCTTTTGCTGTGGCTTTTTTTTATATTTATTATTATTTAAAGAAAGTGCAACACTCCAGTAACCACTTCGGGCTACAAAGTAACAATGTTGCAAAGCAGTCAAACAGATTTAACTGCGTCAAAATCATCACAGTTTGCCACATACTTTGGTCTTCATCTCAGCAAGGAATAACACATCAAATGCACAAAAATCACAGTAAAGAGAGGAGCTGTAACCTTTGTGGAAGTCGATCAGAGGCGATCAGAGGTGCAGAAGCGCCTGGTACAGCCCAGAGCAGTAAAGACAACCTACTTCAACTTCAAACACATGACATTTGCCACCTCAGAGCATAAAATGTGCCTCCCTGACTCTACACCTGTAAACCTGTAAACCCACACGGTGTAGAGGGAAGCCGAGCTGTGTATTCTCACTCCAGCAAATACTATTAAAAGTTGCTCAGTGATGGGACTGTACACACTAGAGCATTACCTTGTGTACAGTACAAGTGTGTGCATGTGTCTTGTGTGTGTGTGTGTGTGTGTGTGTGTGCATAGGCATGTGTGTGTGAGGGGGAAAGAGAGGGAGAAAAGGAAAGAGCACTGAGGTAGAGAGGGAGGGAGAGCCAGGATGTGAAAAGTGAAAGCAGGAGTGAGTGGCAGTCAGCAAATCAGTCAGTCAGCTTAGTTTGACGAAGTGAAGCAGAGCAGGCTGGCTCCACAGAAAGTACCTGTTTGGAGAAGTCTGGTGGTGGTGGCATCGGCCCTCCAGCTCAGCATGCATTAATTATCCTCCGCAAAGAGGGATGCTCTGGTGTGGCATTCCCACTGTCCCACAGTCAAAGGGAAGGAGAGGAAAGGGAAGGATGATGGGAGCGGGAGAGAAATGGGAGTGAGACGAGGAGAGGAGAGAGGCAGAAGGAGGGAGAGTCAGATCCACTGCTGCCCTGACACCATGACTGGTCCACGTGAGATTGATCACACACACACTCATGCTCACGCAGACTGAGGCCTCTGCGGTGACAGGGTGGAACTACCAAGGTTTGTCTAGCCTGGATGGATGGCCACATTCGCATTCACGCTGCTGATTTTTGACTTTGGATCAAAACTGAAGCTTTCTTTTTTTTCTCTTTTTTTTTACAAAAATTGCCCCTCACATGAATCCGTCTCGAGTTCTGACATATTTTCAAAAGATTTGTTGTTTCGGAAGCTTTCATTAGCATTTTTAGCTTTCCTCTCCCTCCCCTTCACATCTGCTCTGCAGTCTAACGCCTGTTATGTGGCGGAGCAGCTGAAAATGGACAGCTAAATAAAAGGGGTCAAAAGTCTGGCACTGAGAGGCAAGAGGACTGTGATTATACACAATAGACTATAAAAGAGATGCATATGAGCATCAGCAGTGTGCCTGGCCTTTGCACCTTCAGGGAGGACAAGGTTCACGCTAATCTCATGAATGCCTCACACAAGCACACCCACAGATGCATATTGTCCAGTCATAAACAGAACATTTGCAAAGATCTGTGGTTCAAGGAGTAATATTGACACTGACATTTAAATTTAAATCCATCTTTAAAAACAACAGTTGCTTTCTGTAACTGTTTATCTCACTTTAAGTCATGTTTTTTTCTTTTTTTTTTAGCAAATTTTAAAATGAAATCACTGCTGACCACATCCTTCCATTATATCCATAATCTAGGTCAAATAAACAGAGTTCATAGTAAATCTTTCCAACTTTACCGTCCTCTTTTTCTGCGCCCAACTAGAATCTACAGCTCCACTCAGCTGGCATGCGCCTGCAGATTGAGCCAGATGGACATGGTGTCCAGACCTCTGTCCCTCATAGACTCTGGCTGAACTTGACTCTCAAGACTGCAGATGGAAAGGAGGGGCTCATTTTGGTGAACCCTGGACCTAACCGCCTAACCTCCCCTTCCATCCCCCAACATGGCCAGCCACGTGCCGAGCCACCCATCCAGTGTCTAGTATTAACATTCATTAACTTATTAAATTCAGGTCTGTTTCCCAGCAGTTACCACCACAGCAAGCTGATCAATACTGGGACATTATCACAGAACACTTCCTCAAACTCAGTGTCAACATGCAAGTCCGTCAGGGGGGAGCGCGGATGTGATCACTGAGATGGAAAAGAAGCTGTGCCTTCGCTGTTATGCAGAGGAGTCTGACAGAGGTGAACTCCTTGAGCACATCGTGAACCCTGGGGGACCTGCAGGTTTGTCTCGCTGTGCTGCGAAGCATGCTGAGCCTCAACTTAAGAGGGGATCAGAGGAACTGCCCTCCTTTCCTTCCTTCCTTACTTCCTAAAGAGATGAGTAATTCATTTTTTCTATTTCCCACAAAAGACAGTTTAACCGTCAATGGTCATATTTCCACCACTGCTTTTTGTGAGCGCATTTCGAAGTATCTCACTGGAAAAGGATGACAGAAATGGCCAAATTCAAAATTCAAACAGTTTCGCAAAAACGTTTTACATTTGTTTGAGGTGGGTATTGGCTTTTACGAGCACGAGTGAATGCACAAAAAGAGAGATGGAAAGATTTGCCAAATAAGTTGGTAGGTCTGTGGCTTACTAGAAGCTCAAAACTAGAACATTTCTTAAATAACTTTGATTGCACTTTATTTTAATTAGGTTAAAATTCAACTGTATGTAATTGGATCTGAATGCAACTTTGACGGCGTGTAGTGTAAAGTTCTAGAGTCCTGTCGACTTGTTTAAGAGCTGTACAAGTACAAGCCACTTATTTAAACAATACTTGTTTTACAGTTAACAAGTGAACCAAAAAGTAATGTTTTCATTGAGTCACATCAGTTACTTTGTAGGTTTTAATTAGTTATGATCACTTAGGATAAAACAGTTTTATAAGGTTATTTGACTGTTAGAAAATCTTTGACTATCCTTTTTTCAAATTCAGGTAAAATTGCAGCATTGAGATGAAAGACTTCTAAACTTAAATTAGCCACAAGCACAAATTATTTTAATAGTGAATAGTACAAGTAAAAAGTTATTAAACTACTCTTGAAAATCTTATCCTTTATAACATCCTTTTAGCTGAAACACTGTTGTGATTGACAGGATTGTGGCCTTCATTGTATGATTGAAGCATTTGCCGTTGTACTTGTGAAAAAAAACCTGATGTGCTTTAGCTTTTCTATTTGTTCCTAATGAATTATTGCAATTTAAGCCAGTCAGTAAGGCATTTAGAGGTAAAATGAGAAGCAGAAAAAGATCACATTACAGGTAAAAGGCCAGTCTCTTTGATATAGGTGGGCTATCATTAAAGAAATGCTTAGGCTCTTAGCAACGAATCCTCCATTCAGAAACACCTGACCCAGGATAATGGCAAGTACATTGTTAATGCTTCATTTTATTAATAAGTTGGAAAATTGCCTAGACCAATGAACAAAAGCAGAATGAGCAAGAGCTCGCTGGAAGTAATAATAACAGGTAAGAAAGTCTTTCTTTTACATTCCTTTCAAGTTTTCAAAATCCAAGACTGAAGAAAACTAGTAAAAAAAATAATTACTAGGTTGTTTCATCTGACTCCTTCCCTTGCAGCACACATGGACTAGACTGATTAAAGATGGCTAAAACCGACCATTCTACATACCGTCTCTCTTTCCTCCCCCATGCAACTTTTAATTTTAATAGAAAATGGGCCCTGAGCTCGTTTACTCAGGAACAGAAGGGTATAAATGTTTTAAAATTTCAAGTGAAAGTAGCAAAAAGAAAAGGAGGAAAAGGGGTAGAAGGAGGAAAGGACGGGTAATATAGGAAAGATTTTAACCTTAATAATGCATAGAGCAGGCGCACAATTTTTATCTCTCCTGACTGCTGTTTGATGAAGATACAAGCTTTTCCTCTGTTAAACTCCAGGAAGGTAAATATGGTGCAGTGAAGATATGTTTCTGATAAGGGCACCATAGATACTCACTGGGCAGAGTGAGAAAATGGCATTATTCTGTCAGAATATAGCAGTACTTTATCAGAAACAAGGACAGAATGCCAGAAAAGACCCAAAGGGAATTCAGCCAAGGCAGCAAGTCAGTGGGACCAAAAGCCAAAGGGTAACTGAGGTCAAACCGCAATTCTTAAAGCCCCATTCTCTACTTTGATGCTTCTTTTCTCATTAAGTTTAATTTGATTCATTTGTGTTATCCTACTTATGTGAAACATTGGAACACTTTATATGCAGGTGGAGAGAAACCAATTCAGCGCAAATGCAAATGCAAGGACTGCTGGTGGTCAGACACAACAACACAGAGCGGGAATCAAACGGGTAACCAGCCGAATCCAAGACAAACTCCTATCAACATCGCCACAATCGCCTCTATGCACAGATAATCACGGATGGACAACATTAAACAGGCATCAGTGATGCTGTGTGGGTCGGTGTGATGGACTTTAATGGAAGTGCTCCCTCTGAATCAAATTCTGCTTAGCGCTCAATACAACCTTGGGGTTGGCTCTGGTAAATATTTATATGTCTACCTATTGGACCAAGTGAAGAACTTTGCTCTTAAAGATAACTGAAGCATGACATACAAGTCAATTTCTTACTCATTGGGGCATCACAAAAAGATTGTAGGAGCAAAGGTCATAAGACCCCCTTCTAGTAATTGGAATCCAAAAACATTTCAATAGAGCAGCCAAATGTTATCCACTTGACAAGTCAGGTTCAGTGAAAATCAGCTACACTATAATGGCCATATCTACATACACTCTGGAGTCGTATGGCAAGTTATTTATGATGCTGATACTATACTCACAAGTGTGGTTACACATCCTCAGTGGTGTCTGTTTAAATGTGATCCTAATAAAATATTTCTCGGGTTGTGCAGAGTCGGGGTCTCTGTGCTCATTAGAGGTCTCTGACCAGCTTGATAAGTGCAGCCCTGCGCCATAATGATTTATTAAGAATGGAGGAGGAGAAGGCTGGTGGGTCCAAACCGCCTCAGGACACTTCAACCGCAGAGACATTTAAGGGTAAAGACTTGAAACAGAAGGTGCCTCTGAACAGATTTACATCATCCAAGATGCATATCATATTGAATTATGTAAGATGAAATGCATAGGAGTCCTGCATTTTCTTTACCGACTTTTTATTTCTACTTTTTGCCCAGAGCTCCTTCTTTTCCCCTCCATTCAGAGCTCTAGTGTGCATCGCCTCGAGGTAAATGTACGGCCATTTGCTTCATACAGCAAAGCACTAATGGATAGACAGAGGGACATAAGTAACAGTGTTTAAAAATAGATGGAATCAGGATGGTCAGATGTGAGCAAACAAACAAGTTGGATTAATTCTTAACCCTACAATATACTGGACTGTGTTTGGCTACAAGTCAAATTCCAATCAATGTAACATTAACCTCTTTCAGGTAAATTTAAACTAGTAGTAGTATAAAGGAAATCATAAGGTCTGCTCTAGTAAAGCTGAATTTATATGCATACAAAACAACTTTAATTTGAAATTTGCATTAAAAGGTTGTATTTGCACGCTTTAGCAATCACGAATGGCATTTAATCATATTGGTCAATAGAGAATTTATTTTAGGGTTGCATACAAAAGCATACTTTCAACTTTTCCACATTTGGTGATAAACCCTTCATTTTCTGACGATGAACTAAACATTTCTGTGAGATGTTTAAAATTTGGCATATTTATTACCTGTTCACATTTTAGATCAGCTGCCATATGGGTTTAAGTAGAAAATATGAATACAAAAGTGGCTCTTATTTATTGCTGTAATCATCTGATTTACTACATAGGAAAAAAACAAACATAAGGATGGTGTGAAGGGAGCAAGACCCACAGAGCAGGATGTGAAGAGGTGTGAGTGTGAGCTAGTCAGCAGACATTAAGAGAGCAGAGAGACAGGAGAGCTTGGTGAACTCGTGAGTCATGGAGGCATCTCTACAGAGAAAACCTTGGTATCCTCCAACAGAGGAAACAGGCTTAGTGGTTGGAGGATAGATCTTTTTTCTTTGCCACAGTTAATTTTCAAATCTCCAACATCCTATGGCTGTCTGTTTTTCTTTTTTTTCCCCTTTCATTCGTTTTTCTTTTTTTTTTTTAAATGAAACTGGAGCTTGGGCGGTGATAGTGATAGATGGCTCAGCGCTCTAACACTTTATCCAATCCGGTGCAGATTTCATCCAATAAAGAATCACTTGTGCACTCTCAAACTAAATGGAAGTCAGACAGCGGAGAGAAAGGGGCTGCCGTGTGTTTCTGAGCTGCGAAAATCAAATTTTCTTAAAGCCGCCGCAGCGGTAGCTGGCGGAAAAGGCAGCAACAGCCATGACTGGCCAGGGCCACTACGTCTGCACACACAATTTAATCCATCACAGAGCGCCCGACACCATATCAATCAACCTTTCATCAGTATGCCCCCCACCCCACAAAAAAAAGAAAAAAAAAACAATATTTCTATTCAATCACTTCTGACTGAACCAGGCCTGCAACCTGGTGACCAGTGGGGAGGACCAAACTCCTGCTGGTTTTGAAATCTGTTTTATGAGCATGGACCTTAAGGTAGAACATGTGGCTTTCGTTATATGTCTAGTGCCTATGACCAAAAATATAGCTTTCTTCATCGTAGACAAACATTATGCCAACAAAATTGTTCCTTAGCTTACTGGACAAGCCGCCACCTCTCCACCTTACCCCCACCCGTTGTTGTCCTTTGTTCCGGGAATATGGTACGTCTTACCCTCTCTGTATCCCACAGGCTGTGGCTCCAGTGGCCTATGATTTATAATTCATAGAGGCCGCTTTTATACGGGACCTCCGTCTACCTGATACTGCGCCACCGGGCCTGCCCTGGGACAGTGGGAGGGGGGCTCTTCATTACGCCTGGCACCGGAGCACTAACATGACACCCGCTCTTTGAAGCACCATCGCTGCATGTAAATTGGACATAATAATCTATTTTTCTCAGTCGAGGCACAGACTCATGTTCTTGAAACCAATGCCATTTATTTATTTACCCCCTCATTGGCCACTTTGTTTTACTCAAGCTTCTTTCGGTAATTCTTTCTTTATTAATGCTCTTCAAGAAAAACTTCAACTAGTAAAGTATGTCTCTTACTTTTGACTGAACTTTCATTTTACAAGTCTTTTCATGGACCTAAATGATCAGGCTCTTTCTTCTTTCAGGACCTGTAAAGCTCAGGTCTCTGGATATCCACATTATTTCCTTTCTGTTTTGCTCTGTGCTCTGACCTCGCTGATTCCCAGAAAGGTCTCCAACCCAGGCTTTGCTCCAGAGTCCATGCTCTTGGCCTAGGGCTCTGCTTGGCCTCCATGGTCCACTGGCTCCCTAAACCCTGTTGAGGCTCCAAAAGGCCAAACACTGTAGTTGATGTGGATGCCCCGTCACCCACAAGCGTTTTTGGCAACTGAGAGGCGTGTGGGGTGAAGGAAAGATTGTCAGATTGCCAAAAGCTGCTAAAATGACAAAGAGAGAGCAGCTCAGCCTGGATCAGGCTTGTGTTATATTGTTATTGTTACTAAGTGCTCCTGACTAATTATTCCTCCCTGATTTGCAAATAAGGTCCTCTGTGCATTTCCATATCAATGTGCATGAGAAGGGTATGTCAAGGAGTGCGGGGTTAAGCGTGTGCCTAACCTTGAGGACTGAGGGCTTCAACCCCATAACAAACAGAACATCACCAGCCCCCGCCAACATTCCCTGCACTGCCAGAACCCGCAACACAAGCATGACACCCCCTGGTGCTTTAGTCCAATAAACAGACAAAAAAGAATGGAAGACAGGCGGGTTGTTTGGGCGAAGGGGGTGGGTGTGCAGGGTGGGCACAGAGGAGCTCTCTGTCAAATCAGCGGGTTGCCCCTGGATTAGTTCAGTTGTAACACAAGCCCACGCTCCATGGAGATCATTTAGGCAATTATCAAGAACAAGGCCGGCTGCAGTGTTGAACAGCTCACTTCAAAGGCCTACACCAGATGAACAGTTACAGCACACTGGTCAATTTCCATACAAGCCATCCCTCCCTCTCTGCTCCCCTTCACTCACTCCTCTTCTGCGTATGCCCCCAGGCTTTTTGACTGTGCTAATGAACATAACACCCTTCTACCCACCCCAAACACAGACTCTGAGATGCTGCATGATGAGATGTCCATGATGAGCTCTCGCCGTTGTCCCTTTGAACCACAAAGAAAAGCGGTCCGTATGAAGGACACAAATGCCTCCCAGACACTTGCTTATGTTTGCTTTTATCAGCAGGATGAAAATGAGACTTTTTTTTTCATATTCTGAACATGCAGAATATTTCTCTGTATTATGTAAAAACTGATGTGAGCGCTCGAATGGAACAAGTGCATCACTTTTAAAGTCAGGTATTGAAGGTAAAGACTGGGGCTTTAGAATTTGTGTCAGCATGTAATTCACTCTTGGAACAAAAGATTTCAATTGACATATTGTAATTTCTTTTAGTTTTCACAACAATAAAAAGTTGTGCATAACTTTTGTTTAACAAGGATGTTACAATGATTTTGTTTTAGACTTGAATTGTAAAACAAATTGGGAGAAAAGTTTCAATTTAGTTTTGTTTACTCTGTTATACCTTCATAGTATTCAAAGCAACCAGCTGCGTTACAAAGTAACTTACTGTGCTGGTCTGTGAAGGTCCCAGAGGTCTGCTAGAAATCAAATACCATCATGTAGACCAAACAACAAACCAGACAGTTCAGGGATTACATTTTTCAGAAGATTTAAAGAGGGTAAGGTTATAGAACAATATCCCAAGTTATCTCACGGCATCCATCACGAAATGATGGATGTTGAATCCATCATGCCAAAATTGACAAAAATATAGCCAAATTCATATCTCCTCGTCTTCTCTACTGCATGCTCAACTGCAAAGCGTGCGTGTCATTAATTTTCACCAGCTGACTCTGCCAATGTCCATGTGCAGCCCAGATTTTTGTGACTCAGTTGGCTGACGCGCTGACAGAACCATTGATGCCCCATAGTCAGAGGCTGGTGCCCAACACACAGCAGGTAAAGAAAACAACTGATCAGATTATGATTGGAAGAAGAAAAAAACAACTTTTGAGAAAAATTTTAATTTTTCAGAAACAGTCAGGAGATAGTTACTGTTTTTCTTTTTATCTGGATAATTCATCTCTCAGAGACAATGATAACTAACTGCATTGCTACTCTTTTGAGAAATTATTTAATTCTTTGTTACAGATATTTTCTTCTCTTTCTCCTCTGAGAAGACAATATTTAAACAAACACATTGTCATGGCTGAAGAGGCCGTGGTGAGAACTGTTCATCTCTAAGTAGAATGCGGTTGTTCAGCAGATTTAAAAATAGTATGAATAGTGGCACAAGGCCTAAGTATCTAAGATACACGGACATGGAGATGTACAGTATGTTGAGGGCTTATTCCACAACTGCAGACTTACTAATGACTTACATTGTCATTTTCCTAAAGTGACAGGCTGGGCCTGCAGACCTTTAAGTAACAGAGGACCACGTAACTCAAGAGGCTGCAGAGACTCACAGCTCAGGTGGGAGAATTAGTTTGACAGAACAACTGTTGGTCATGCTCTTCACAAATGTGGCCTTTTTGAAACAGTCGTAAGAAGTAAACCACTGATGAAAGAAAATCTCCAGTTTGCCTCAATGTTTACATGTACCACATTTTAAACAGAAGATTATTCAAATCATGTTAAAGTATTATCCCATTGCTGTCAAGCAATTACCATTATCTACAATTAAAGGTAAGCTGGCAAACCCAAATGAGTCCAGAGCAGGATGTCCTTGTCAAAAGGACAAAGACAAAGTCAACTGAAAAATCAAAGACTTAACAGGAGTTTCTTTATGCTGTATTGGCTTCTCCAGTCATCCTTTAAAACCCCAGTTTTTCTGTCTCTCATGGGTATTTTTGCTCACAGACACACAACAATACACCGATCTCTGAAGCCACAGAGTTTCTAATCAGACTGGGTCATGTTTTATTGTAAAGATCCAAGACAAACATACAAGCAACCAGACCCCTCAGTCAGGCTAGAGTTTCTAATCATGCACTATAAATTATTCAGCCTCGAAAAATCTGCCCACCCTAAATGTTTATTGATGTAGTACAGACAGTGTCAGACTGGTGACATGGATATGGACACTACCATCAAAGTTCGGAAGGAGCCACGGGGTGAGCCAAGGGGTCGCACCAGAGTCAAAACGCAAACTATGGATACCCAACGCATCCGCTAAGGGGAAGAACCTCAACCACAGACTTAATCGATTGACGCCAAGCTTGTGGAGGAGCAGAAACATAAGAGCAGGCAACATAATGAGTCAAAGAAAATAGAGGAAGGAAATAAAGAAGATAAACTGTAGGAAAAACTACTGATTTTATGATAGATGTGTAATTAGTTTTATGAACTTCAAAGCAGATTCTGATTTATTAGGAAAAAATATTGTCCAGATTTGTACTCAACAAGTGAGGGTGTGCTATAAACGTAAGTGGTTGAATTTCTAAAAAGATTAGAAATTATTTTCAATCAGAGATAATACCAACTCTTTTGAGGCCCTCTGACAGGGAGGAATATTTTTAGAAATTGTTGAGAGAAAGTCCCATGAAAGCATAGAGACAAAAAAACAAAACAATGACTGCTGACCTGGAAAGAGCCTTCAAATTTGCTTGTAATTTTAGAAAGTCAAGCTGAAACCAGGCCCTTACTCACACCTAATAGAGGAAGCACATACACCTTTATTTTTTCAAAGTGTCTGAAGTTAAAACGGGTCAAGCATAACTTGCTTTAAGTCAGTTAGAATTAACAAGAATTTATTTGTTTCTTACATGCCACAAAAATAAGAGAATGTCAGGGGTTTATTTATGAATGTCTGCAAAATCAAAAATTTATTTACATACAGACTGATTACTATCTCTTTAAAAAAAAAAAAAGAAAAAGAGGGGAAGCCCAAAAGGTGATGTCATAGCTTTGGGAACTTCTGATAGGTTAACTGACTCATCTGCAGTTAATTCAAGGCACAACTGCAAATGTATTTAAGGCCACATTTCTTACACACTGGTTTCTTACTTGACATCACAGAAAAGTAGAAAAAAAACAGCCAATATATCTAGAGAATTGCCCAGCTGCATAACTCTGGTTCAGCTTTGGAAGCATTTTCCAGGTCCTTGAAGGTGCCACATTTACCTCTTCACATAATTATACACAAGTAATGATGGAAACTCATCATGCTGAGTTTTTTGTGCCAGAGATGAACATGTTATAATGCAAAATATATAAGACTGACCCTTTAACAACAGCCAAAGACCTTGTGAAAATGTTGTTTTAAGACAGGGCCATTAGTCATATTTAACATGTCCTGTGCAGACATGGGCTGAAAGATGATTGTAATTCAGATTTTATGTAGAAGGAGCTTAGGTCCTTTCATCCAAGAATGTTGCTAAACATAAAACCATGCTGAGTCACTAGATCTAAATATAACTAGAGTTTTCACCAAAATTCCTACTTTCATTTATCATTATTGTTTCTCTCATAGTTTTGGGAGGCATTGTGGTGGAGTTGTTTGTACTATTGCTTTGTAACTAGAAAGTCTTTTGTTCCAATTCTGGCTTGAGGTTTTTCTGCATTGAGTTTGCATGTTGTCCAAGTTTTCGCCGGATACTTCAAACGAGAGCCAATCCTAGCCATAAAATAACTAAGCTGCTGCTTAGTGCCCCCAAACCATCAGGGCTTGGCATAAATGCTTGAATTTAAACTGAATTTAAGTGAATTTGCATTGATTCTTTGATGCATTTTTGAGAAGTCCTTAAATTTTTGGTGGCAGCCATTCAGGGTTGCCAAACGCTTGCTCAAGTAAAGCGCCAGCTATTTACAGAAAGCTCTTTCTTGGAGCTGCAGTCTCCAGGCATGTACAGAGCAGCTCCCCACACAACTCGTACAGACTAGCGGCAGCAGCAATTAGCAAACAGCTGATGGAACTACGCATAAGCTGAGTTTATCATACGAACTGCTTCTCAGACCAATGCTCTGAAGAACATTTGTAAATGGCTTAATAGAAGAGCAATGTGATGACATCCTGAAAGCAGAGAGTCAGACAGAGAAGGTGCTTCTTAAAGAGACAAAGGCCAATTTCAAGGTGTCAAATAGTGAAGCTAAATTTATTTTAAGCTATGTTTTATGTATACAGCACTTTCATAGAAATTGAAGGTAACAGAGTTACTGGATTATGTCATGAAATGGCAATGTGACTGTAAAATACATATTGCCCGGACTTTAAAATTTTGAGTAATTGGCAAGTTTACTTTGTAAAAGTGCAAAGAGCAATCTCCATTGTTTGATATTTTTATTAACATAAATGCAACCCAATGTTGCAGGTTTAATCTTTTATTTGTGTTTGAGCTCAGTTTATTCACAGATACATTTCAACAAATAACAACCAATCATCTGTCATTTACAATTCAATTTGGCCTCTCTTTCCCAGATTCCACCAAAACTGTACCAATGTGTTGTTCTTAACCAGAAGAGTGGTCCAAATCAAACTCAGTTTAAGGCCCTATACAGTGGTCCAAAAACATGTTAGTTAATCTGTATATTTAGGTTCTACAACGATAGGTAGCTATAGACAGACAAAGCATGGATGGACAGTCATCATACCATTTATGATTTTTTTTGTTGTTGCTCTAAATAAATAAATAAAGAAGTAAATATGAAGCATGTCTACTTTATGGTCATTTAACTGTGACATCACCTTTTTAAGAGATCAACTACAAATATGGCAGGAGAATGATTGACTCTCTTGTACAATACAAGGGAACCTCAAAGCCAAGTTTGAGAGCCAATAATGATCATCTACTAAGTATTGTGGAAACAGAAGCAGCACGCATATATCAACTAAGTCGATGATCAAAGCGCATTAGATTTATTACCCCAAAGGAAACTCTGTGTTATGAAGTTTAATCCCCCAGATCTATATCAGTAATTGTGGTGCATTACCTTTCATTATGACTGCAGCATTGATAATCCTGCTAATACCAATCAGACAGGCAGGGGAATCTGTTTTGGGAAGGGCAATTGAAAGGATAAGAAAGAAAATACTTTTGAATAATAAAAAGCAACTCATCAAATGAAGCTGATGGAACAAAACAAAGACACTAAGTCAGCCCAATGCCATGTACTTTGGAAGTGTTTAGATAATAAATAGTGGTGGATATTTATTGCTTATGTACGGTAATGTTTTTCATTCATGGATTAGAAATCACAGCACTTTACTGCCAGTCATCTTGAGGGGATTGTTTTATATAGACATTTATGAATGACTGAGGAGAAATAATCTTTTTTTTTGGTTTTTACTCTCACACTAAGTATTTCAGATTGTCAAATAAGATTTTAGATAAAGATGTACAACTTCAGCATATACAAAATACAGTATGTTTTGTTTTTTGTTGTTTTTAAGTCTTTTCAAGGCAAGAAACTATCTAGACCAACCTGGGGCTACATGTAAAGTACCGGTATGTGTGTTAAACCCAATAATAGCTAAAGATCAGTTTTGCATTGTTCTGATTCTTTGCAGAATTTTTTAATTCAGCCACACTGGAGGCTTTTCAAGCATGAGAGGTCTGTCTAAGGTGATGCCACAGCATATCAGTCAGATATAAATCCAGACTTGGAATAGATCACTTTAAACCCTTCATTTTATTCTTTGTGCAGTTCAGTCAACTAGATGGTGAGTCTTGGATCATTTTCCTGCAAAAGTGGACTTGAGCTTAAGGTCATGACTTCGTGACATTCTCTTTCATGATTTTCTGCAGGAGACCAGAATTCATGGTTCCATTAATTACAGCAAGGTTGATTTTTTTTCTGTGACCACTTGTGTTAGTCATTGATTTGCTCTTAGAGAAATCCCCCATTTTTCGGAAGACACACCCCTGTTCAGTTTTCCCCGGTTTGTTCGTTTCTTACATGTTCGAGAAGTCATTTAGAGTGAGATATGATTTGATGATTTTGAGGTAATTCCTTCATGTCATTAAGGTTAGCTAATAAAATAGAAACAAAAATATGGTTAATCACAGCTTTCCAGTCATGACATTTGACTTAATAAGTTGGGGAATAATATTTTCACACAAGTTGAGGTTGGTTTGGATCGCCTTTTTCAATGAAGGCACAAAATCTTCATAAACCGTACTTTGTATTTACAAAATGTTTTATATTTTAACTGTTAGCAGGAAAATAAGCATTTTAATAAATTACAATAACTTATTTGGTTTATACTAATCCTGTGGTTTCCAGCAAAGACAGAAATAAACAAAAACACAGCCAAACAAAAGACTAGCTCATTGAGCCAATTTACACATTCTGTGATCTGTGCATAGAAAATCTTTACATAATCAACCTTTAATGATTTCTATCAAACTTATTTTAATGAGTGAGTTCATTAAAATATGTTTTTCATAGACTGGAACTCACTGAGATACAAAATTGTCATTCAGTGATGTTCTAACACCATGCCTTTCAACTTACTTTCTAAGTTAGTTTTATTTTTTTCCAGTCAACTGCTCAGCCACCCTGCAGCCCAATGCCAAGATGTAACAAAAATATTTTTGAAATTGGGGTGGACTGAACTTGATGGAAAAATCCCACATTATGTCAATCACGCTTCATTAGCGTCCTTCCTTTAAGACAGGACTAACATAAGAGACATAACTGAATGAAGAGAAGAAGTCTCAAAAGGAAAAAAAAGTTAACTTTCTCTTATTTTCCCTGTGTTTGCCTGAGGAAAGATGTTAGTAGATGAGAGAGGAAAACTCAGGCAATGCTTGAGCTCCTTCATCCTGCTTATTACAGCACTGCCCTGGTTCTCTGTCCTCAAGCCTTTCTGCGCCTTACTATTTTAACTACACCTGTCATTTGCGGTCCAGTCATTTTACCTCAATGCTTGGCTTTCTTTCCCTGCTTACAGGGACTGTTAACTGGGCCTGTCTGTCATGCTGGCTGGGGCTGGATCTCGGGCTGAGGCTGCGGGCAGATTTAGGCTCGGGTGAGTGGTGGGAGCGGGGACGGACGAGGGTGGGAGTGATTATGAAGGGGAGGGATGTAATGAGCTCGCGGCATTGAGGAGCTTTAGGAACGTTGCCTGCCTCTTGCCTCCGCTGAGATGCATCCATCTTAACTGCGGCGGAGATGGACGAAGAGGAGAGAAGGGAATACGAGAAGATGGAGCAGCCCTAAACAGAAGCAGTCAAGTTTCCTACTTCTTTTGTCCTCACGGCTGTTTAATGGTTTTGTCTTTCTCCAATTCACACTCTACTCCACTTCCTTCTCCTCTTTAATTCACCCACTGTTTTCCTGATGCATTTTATATAAAAGCTCTGAATTGAGAGAGTACTTTATGAAATGTAATCCAGCTCACTGTCTGAAGGTGAAGGAGGTGCATCGTGTTTGTTTATTTCAGAATTGACTGACACAGGTATAGTATAGGTACTGATAGTAATATGCAAATAGATTTGCTGTCTCAAGCTATGGATCACATGTTAATGTTGAGATAAATATTTTTAAAGTAAACTTTTGCTTTTAATTAGCCCTGCATCAATCCCAGTGCAAACTATGCTAGCAGACATCTTATTAGAAAATACACCTGTTTACATCCAACTGTTCTGTGAAGGCCTCAGAACATTGTTGAACAAATACCATCATGAAGACCAAGAAATAAAACACGTAGTCCCGGGCTAAAGTTATGGAGAAGTTTAAAGCAGCATTAGTTTACAAAATAATATTCCAAGTACTGTAAAATCTCACCTACCATTGATTAATCCATCATCAAAGAGCAAACGATTAAGCCATTACTGCAAACCTATCTAAAGCAGTTTTCAAATGAAACTTTCATTAAGGGATGAAAGATTTTCAAACCACCTTGGCCAAAAGACAGTTGCTCCCTTAGTTAAAGCTACAATCAGTTGTCTAACTACATTTTTCTGAAATGTGATGCCAAATATCTCAAGCCACACCTCCATGGCTTTCCACCTAAACCGAATGGCATGAAAGGCAAACATCAATCAGAGACGCAGCCAAGAGGGTCAATGGTAGCTCTGGATGAGCTGCAGAAATTAGCAGTTTAGTTTTGCTCTCCACAAATCTGGTCTTTGTGGATATATTTCAGGAAGACAACCTTTGTGTTCTCGCCTACATGCATACAGCTATGAGGTATTGGAAAAGTGTTACACATCACCTAAACACACACTGAAAAGTTGGCTGTGGAGGTGTTTGCTTTGAGCACTTCTTGAGCTTAATACAAAGCAACCCCGGGAGAAAACCTAGTAGAGGTTGCAAAAAAACGTGGAACTCATATGGATGTTTATCTGTCAGCAGGATGACCTTTAACATACAGTCAGATTTAAGATGAAATGGTTTGGATCAAAGCACATCTATGTGCTCAAAATGCCTGGTCAAAATCTGAGTTTGAATGATTTTAATTGAGCATCTGTGGCAAGCTTTGAAAGTAGATTTTAAGAGATAATCTCTATCAAATAAAACTGAGATTGCACTATTATACGAAGGAAAATGAACAAACCTCTGGATGTACAAGATGCATGCCACGTGGTCACCAAAAAGAGTCTGCAAATGACTGACAATGGCCTATTAAGCACAGAAAGAAATAAAGTCTATTTTCAAAACAACACAGTGTAAAACTAACATAAAGCACGTCGATGTTGCCTGTGTACATTATATACATTGTTTGTCTTTCTGTCAAAATCCTATAAACCTGTGTAAACATTAATGTTTCTTTACATTTCAAGCAACAACATGCGTTTCAAGCACACTCATAGCAAATACATGGAGAAAAAAGTAACACCATAAAACTGTTTATATTGTCTAAAGCGTAACATCATCCACTTGACGAAAACATGCTAAAGAAAAGGGAGGAGCACAAGCAGAAAATGGAAAGGAGTGAGCAAACCACTCATTACGGTTGAACCTTCTCTCAATGCTTTAGAGTGGATAAAGAGAAAGCCAAGTGGCAATACATCTGTTACTTCACTGCCAGCTTCCTTGCTAGTGTTACTTTATTATTTCATTAAGTGTAAATCCTGTCAGTGCCATTCTACCCCCAAATTCAGTCCAGTCCTGCCACTCCACCCTCAGCAGGTTAAATTATAATTTAATTACCCAGCCTTAGCTGCATAAGCTGCTTGGGAGCACTGGCCTCCCAGAATAATTTGAAAAGATGGCGTCTACACTCATCTTTGTGTGCCTGATCCACTAGACCTGAGCCCCCTGGAGGCCCAGTTCAATATCCCATCTAATTATCTACCTCAAATCAGCCACCTATTAAAAAGAAATATCAGTAATTAAGTTGGAAGGGAGGAAAAAAAAATCTTATTGTTCAGGAGTTTTTAATAGGACATTTTTCTCCCAAAGAGATTGGTTAGCCTGAGTGCCCTAAGGAGATGTTTCTTTAAGTTATTTCTCTTGCAGACTTTACTTTATCTGCAATGAAGTGTTGGCACACTATCAGTAACCACACTTTAACATGTTTCCACACTGGGACTTATTCCCAATGAGCTGTGCCCCCCACATGTGACTGAACAGCAAATTATAATAGCTAAAATTTGCTTTGAAATAATTTGTCAAGAAAGATCAATTTGGTTCTTATCCAGGGGTTGTTTTTCATTAGTTCCAATATTTAAATATTAAATATTTAGAAAACACTAATGCCGTAGCTACAGTCATAGTCCATGTTTTGTCCAAAAGCTACAACAACTTTGTGTTATTTTTAAAAATGCAGAAATGTTTTGTATGAATGAGTGTTATAAATTATTATTAAGAATCTACTCTCCTCACACCATTTATTAATTCTTTTGCAGTTTTGAGTTCTGTAATTTGGATTAAAACTGAGATTACACCACATATCCCCCAAATGTAAGTCTTTCTGAAGCTCTAGTGTAAACGAAAAGCCTGATTTCTACATGAAGCTTAAGATGTACTAAAAAAAAAATGTTGACGGAATCTAAACTAATGACATTATATCAAACTGAGATACAGACACAACAATACTGTAAATCCACCCTGACTGTCATTGAGAGGGACAATGACAACTGTGTTTTACAGGAAAACAAAAACAGAAGAAATATCTTTTCATATGAACTTCCTTTGCCTGCATTTATTTGAATGTAAATATGACAGCCAGTACTTGTTTATTATTCTCTGTCATATGATCTCCCACCAAATATGAATCATTTATGAGGGGATTACATTTCAAAGAAAACTAAAATCACAAACTACCATAGATTGTACAGGATATAAAAACAGCAGTAATTTTTTTATATATAAATATGTCTTCCTGTCTCAAAATAATAGCATAATTCTCACTGTTCTAATTGGAGCCAACAAAATTGGCAATTCCATTTGAAAAGAAAACATTATGTGAGACAGCAGGAAAATGCAATTTGAAGAAATCAGGAATCCAACAGTGTCTATTACTACAGGAAACCTCAAAACTACTCATTTGCTATTCATGCCACTCTCATAAGATAGCTACAGTTTAGGTTAACTCAACCACGTCAGAGGATAAAGCTCTGTTAAAAACCCTCTACCGAATAAAAGCAACCCTTTTAACACAGATTCTTTTTTTTCTTGGGAGACAAAGATAAGTAAATACAGAGGAGGTAATGAATAGACTAGAAAATGAGTGCTACCGCTCTGCACTGTACAATCTTGGGGACAATTGCAGCATTTTGGATAAAATTGCTTGCAACCCCATCACCACCACACCTCATCTCACTCACACATACACATCCATACTCTCTCATCTCATCTCACCCCCTCTCCTCCTATAATCCTCTGGTAAAACCCTTTCTTTCCATGCGGACCCCCCAGCCAGAGGGACCCTGCCAAGGCAAATTAGGGAGGGGCGGAGGCTTTTGTTTTGCAGCACTCTCTGAAAAAGAAAAAAAAAATCCAAATTATTTCTTGAGCAGGAGCAATTTGACATGCTGTGATAACTGCTCTGTCAGAAACTTCTTTGACATCTCTGAAAGAGAAGATTTTCTACATCCAAACCAGGCCTCCAGTTAGAAAATAGTTGCAAGGGTGACAAAAAAAAAAAGAATGCTGGAACTCATTAAGCTGTTCGATTATGCGTTATTTGTACCTGACTCCATTTAGCTCTCATACTGTTCATCAAGGCGGTAGAACCAAACTAGTTAAAGGGAGTCTAAGCTTCCCAGTTTACGGTGAGTTTTCATCCAACCTCCATTTGGAACAATCTGCCTTTTCACTTCTTGCCTTCCTTTTATACCTGTCCTTATTTTGTGTTTCACACAACAGTCCTTTCTCTCTGTTCAGTCCATCATTCTTACCATTGTGTTGTTCTCCTAGCAAATAAGTTGTGTTGGCGTCTTGCTGTTACTCCCAGCCCTTTGTATAGACAACCCACTTGTGTTCTTTGACCATAGCTCAAGCACCATTTTTTACCTTCTCAACTGTTCCACCAGCCAGAGAAGCCAAAGTTGGTCCTCATTGCAGATGCAATCACCAAGTACAAGCACACACCCGTTTCAATTTAGTTAGATAAGGAAAGTAAAACCTGAGTAGATTTTGGTGCTAATGAAATATATGTGTTTAATAATGTTTTCACCTAAAATAGTCACCTATCCATCTCTCCATCTATCTGGAAAGAAGAGCAAAGATTCCAGTTCCCACATCTCAGTCTCTCTAGGAATTTTAAGGATGTGAAAAGGTAGTCATTGAAGGCTACCCTGTATCCTTTAGATGTATACCCAATTCCATTGGATTAAATGCCTCCTTAATATGTAAAGTTCTACTGCATCCTGCTAATACCAATTATGTGTTAAAGCAGGGAGACATCTAAAACCTCAAATTCAGAAGGAGCAGTGTGCCTCCTACCCTGGTTGTGGAACTGTGACTTTGATCTTTAGTAGGAATTGTTAAAGTTGTCATGGGCTTTTCATTGTCAGATCCACTTGGTTGTTGTGGATATGGGAAATTTGGGGATTATATCTACCAGGAGTGTTGAGGTATGGATCTTATTGCACTGGGAGAAGACAACAGGCATGGACCCAAAACCCTATTAGGCGACATTTTTCCTGTTTGACCTGGAGATGCCTTGCGATCAGACGCACGGACAGATGGACAGGTGGATGGACTACGCTCTATAGTTCAGATTGTAGATGTTAAAGGAAGTTCAAGTCCCCTAAAGAGTTGAAACCTTTGAAGCCTGTACTCAGTATTTTTCACTTAAAAATTTTGGTGAATAAAAACACGAACAGTATACTCCGTTATGCAACAGAGTAAAGTCACAAAAAGGGGCTTAACAAGTTACATTGTCTAATTTTAAAAGTATCTTCTAGTGTTCTATTTTTGTCCTATATGTGTCTAATTGGCATTTGAATGTAGATACATAATCAGCTTTAATTATAACCTCTATTTGATCACTTTCTCTTAAACTGTGGAAAACATAAGCACAATTTCATTTTTTTGTGTTATTTTTGTTGTTAAGTGATATAAAACTCAAACCAGGGAGGACAGAAAGCAGACTAGGAATTAAGGCCCAATTGAAATATATTAACTCCTTCAAAAAAATAAAACCTTACAGTAATGTATTATACCTTTTTTCAATAAATATTACAGGATCACTTGTCTTTCTGAAAACACTCAATGTTCAAATTAAATTGTGCCACTCAATGCATTTTTTCCACACTTTAAGATCAATGCATCTCTACATTCCTCGCTGCTGGCTGCCAATAACGGTGATGGAAGGATATCAATAAAGGCATCTACATTTGTATCTGTATCGTTTCAGTAGCAGGATCTATTCCTCTTCAGCTTTCTTCACTTTTTTCTCTCGGAGCAGCTGCGCAGCTCATGTTCAGCCAGGCGCGCGCACAGAATATTAGCTTCTCTAGCAGCAAATTTGCTTTCCACATCTATTTCTTTCTTCTTCTAACCAGTTCTTAGATGGCTTGTTATTGAGCTTAGTGTCCACAAATGCCATTGATCCAAGCCACAACCGAGATCCATACTCGAGCACTTTAACACTCTCTTAGTGTGTTAGTAATTCTAATCCTGCTCCTCCTGCAGGCCCATTGATTTTATAGATTTTCCCAAAAGTTGTGATAATGATATATCATTGTTAAATTTGGTTGAACAAACAGCTTTGCCAATCTATCAATGCCTATACGGGCTTTCATTCCAAGACAACCAACAAGTCAGTGTTTCAGAAGGACATGGGTAATATCAAAGCACCTGGAGTAATGTATTTTTATCATAATGTCATAGCATTTAGCAAATCTGAATCTAATATAAAATGTATTCTTCAGATATTATTGAAGGATAAGGAATCCCTGAACAGGACAAGAATACGTTAAATAATTTAAGATATATATAAAGATGGGGTGCCATCAAATCTGTAATAAAATTACTATTGATACTGACTGTTCTTAATTATTCAATCAATCAATCACATCGATTTGTATAGAACATTTCAGCAACAAGGTAGTCCAAAGTGCTCTACTTCATAAAAACATTATTGAATGAAGACAAACATTTTGACTTTGATAAATGATTCTTCTTTAACTGTATGATCCAAATTGAACTGGTTATAGCGTAAATTTCTAACATAAAATAGAAATAACTTTCATAGTCCCTCAGGTGTACCAGCAGCAAAGTGACACGTAAGTCAAAGAATGCATATTTATACAAAAATATAAAAACAACTAAAAATAGCATACTGTATAGGAAGGGTAAATTCACAACATAAAATATGCAGTTATTAAAAATAACATAATCCATCCAAAGAAAAGTGCAACTGGATATAATCATTTAAACAATTTACAAAATGTACACAATAGAATGCTATCAAGATAAGTAATATGGTGATTATTTGTTGATTAAATATAATAATACCCAACCAAAATTTAAGAAAAACCCTAACAAACCTTGAACTCTCTCTTTCACTGCTAATAAGTTATTTAATTATACACAGTCTTCAAGTATTGTATGCTCTTTGCAATGCTCTAAAGATTAAAAATTAATCCCTTTGTTCCTATTGCCACTGGTATATCATCAATTATAGCAGCTTTACAAATGCTTGCAAGTTACAGTTAACTTCAGAGAGAGTCACCACTGGCATTGTTGCCCAACCCACTGATGTCATGTGATCAAACCTTGAAATATGATTGGCTAAAAGCTGTTTAACTTGATCTAATGATGATGGCTTTGGCTTGGGTCACCAGAAGGTCATCACATTCGCAAGTGGATTTATGCTGGTGAGCTTAAATTTAAAAAAAAATAATCACACACAAAACTGCACAGGTTAAAAATTCAGTGTTATGAATTAAATTTAAAAAAAAAAAAAAGTCTGATAATGAGAATTTTTTTTTTTCCATAACTAGAGCCCATGTATAACGCAAATGTAAAAAAGGTATAAAGTGCACATTGTTTGGTGCAATTACATTTTGGTCTTGCACAATTATTCATTTTGACAAATTGTCAAAAGTTAAGGATACTGCTGTTACACACAGATCAGATTTTAGCTATTAATTTAGTATCTTTTCCGTTTTTAGTTAAAAGACATAAAAGATTGTTCCCTCTTTTTTAGACCAACAGGCACAAGCAGAATACGTCAAGCATTAAACTAATTAACACACAATCTGGAAAGATAGCTGAGAACTACAGCGATGTTACAGCAGATGAAACAGTCCACTTCAAATTTTCACACCAATTTGCAATGTAATGACAGGAAATCATAAGCTACATTATTACTATTGACAAAGGACTAACAAGTGTAGTTCTAATGTTTCTAATCAGAATATATTGCCTTTAAAAATAAGCTGGTTTGGAAGGAATACATATTTCCTTTATTTTAATCAGGTAAACCCCGTTGAGATCTAGATCTCATTTTCAAGAGGGACCTGAAACAAACTTCACTCCCCGTCGGGGAATCGAACCCCGGTCTCCCGCGTGACAGGCGGGGATACTCACTACTATACTAACGAGGAGAGATATATAATATATATCAAAGACTTGCTTAGCAAAAAGACTTAATTGACAAAGAGCAAGCAGTGCAAGCAGACAAACAAAACACCCAGTTTCAAGTTATTCTACACTAAGCTTTACAAACTTATCATAGGCTTCAGTTTCCTATAATAAAAACAAAATCCTGTGAAAGTTTGTCACAGGCCTCACCCCAACTCCCCAGATGTACATACAGTAGTTCAAGGAGGTCGAACAATTTCTTAATGCAGGGTTTCCAGTAAATTTTATGGATTACTCAGTCACTGTGAGCATGCATGGAACCACATAGTGTGTAATCACATTCAGCTAAATAAACATAATAAACAGAGGTTGAATTGTGTGTGGTTCTCTTAACACACTTTGAAACAGTGAAATGATAAACAGCTGATGCTCAGTTCCTCGAGTGCAACATCAACAGTGAAAGTAAAACTGAACCATGCAAACTATGAAATGGGAAAACCACCATAGCAACAATAAAACAAACTGAAATCGTCTGTCTATCCTCTCCAAAATCTTGAAAATATACCAGTCGAAACAAGCTAATGGGATAGTGTTTTATTTATGAAAAAGTAATACAACCAAGACAAAAATAAATAACACCTTCTTCAAAGACGTAGGAGCTTAAAGCTACATGGATCTGAAATCCAAGTTGACACAGAAAGTGATGTAACCCATTAACACGACCTCTGGTGTACTCTTCTTGAAACTGATGGATGTCTTAGTTCCTTCTTTTGAATTTAAATTTTTCATTCCCCCCTCCAAACTTTCCTTTTTAACTGAGTCCGTTATTAACTTCAGTTATTACCTCTAAAATATGCGACCAAACCATCCAGTTTTAGAGATAGCCAAGAAAAAGTAAACTTTTATTAATGTTAAGCATTTAATCAGCTAGAAAATATTCATTCTCAGCATTCATCAGAATTTGTCTTTAAATAGTTATTAGTTTTATGTTGGATTTGTTTTGCTTATGCTTTGCTTCTTTATTGATTACTCATAGCTATATATGATTGTGATTAGTGACAGCTTGGCTGCTGATTCTGTAAGTGACTAGTTCCAGCATTAAAATTTAACTTGAAGAGGCAATATTGCAATTTTGAAATTTAGTTTATTTTTATAAGATAAAATGTATTTTATTTATTTCTCTTTAAAACATGCTATAAGAAGGCTCCAAGGAAAGTAAATGTACTTCTTTCATTTATTTTAGATTATTTGGATTAATGAGACTGATAATACAAAATAAATATAATTGAATAGGGACATTTACTGCTATGTGATGAGTTTCTCGATTGAGTGTTCTGCATTCCCTAAATATAAACTAGTATCTTTTATTATTTAAAATATTTTCAGAAGTAGAATTTTTCCAGATTACATAATTAATTTCATTAATTAACTTTTAACTGCCACAGCCTGTTGTCTAATGTTGGCAAGTAAATATTTTTAGTGCTTTATTACACTTTTGAACACATCATATCTGATTCCTAACGCTGTTAATCGACTGTATACCCGCTAACCAAATATTCAAAAACAATTAATTTTTGCGTCTAACCCTGTGGGCCAGAGCGAAAGTATGAGGGAAAATAGTTATTGTGAAAGCTCATATTATAGTTGATGAAACACTGCGGGGTAGAAAGGAGATAGCAGAACAGGCAGAGGTAAAAGATGAGGATGGGAAAGCTGTGGGGTAGGGGCGAGGTGGCAGAAGGATGAGCGCAGGGAATAGAAAGGTCTGGAGAGAGAACTAATGGGCAGCACGGCAACAGCTCAAACCGGAGGTGCGGTGAGGCAGCAGTGGCCTGACACAGCTGAAGGCCTCAGAGGAGTGCCAGGCCTATTAGAGAAAGATAAGGGCCTGCTAGGAGAAAGCATCCTCTCAATGGTGCAATAGGCAACAACACGGGCATGGCATCAATTAAAGAGAGAAAATATGACATAGAAGTAGCAGCACATTAAATAAAAACAACAAACTGCCAGTGCATCTGCACACCCCCTTTAAAGGACTGAGAGTGGGCAGGGAGCATCAGCGGTGAAATATTGTCGATTTATTCTCCACAGTATTGTCCGTGCGGGGGGGAGTTTATGATGAGGTGCAATGTAAAGGGTAGAAAAGAAATGAGTCTAGATGCCTTCTGGACACAGAGCTGCGCACACAGATGAAAGATGAGAGACATGGAGACTCACCTCAAAAAAAAAAAAAAACAAGCACAATCTTAACAAGAAAAAAAAAATCTTGCTGCTGTGATAACTAATTTAGCTTTAATTCACCTTCAATTTCTTGCCTTTAAGCCTTACAGGCATGATGTGATGTGCTGGACTGCAGTGGCCTAGATTCTTCCAGTCATGGAAACAGCCATCAGAGTGTTTGAATGAAAAAAAATTGAATTAGAGATTTGAAATCAACTGGTAACAAGCTTGTTTAATTATAGGCCTTTAAAGACAAAATTAACATGTGTTGACTAGAGGGGTCAACCCCCTGAATCACCCTCTCTGTGTTATAGATCTTCAACCCCAGTTGTGTTCTCACAAGGTGCTTGTCGAGTGCCCTCGGAAAGGAGGTGTGGGTGGCAGACGGCCTCCATGAAGCACCAGTAAACAACAATGAGTCGAACTGACATGCTGCTGATGAAAGGGGAAAACAGAGACACTCTCCTGTTTTTGTTTAGAATATAGCGCAAGAGAATGTAGGATTTTATTTTTGGTTTGAGTCGGGTTAATGTGATTTCCGTTCCGCCTGTCGGTTCCAGAGACCCAGCTTTGTGAGCAGTGGTCAGGTGAAGCCTGGACGCAGCCCCCTATGGCCATTAGTGTGGAAAGAAGACAACCCAATAAGCAGAGAAAAGCTTGATGTGTACAGGTCACTGCACAACCAGCAGTCAAAAAGCATCTTACCCTGGAGACTATTAAGGCAATAACATGCAGTGGGAAACCAAACCTCTTAATTACTGGTCACTGTCTGTCTGACTGACTGGGCTGCAGAGACTGCGCCTGAAACGATATTGTCGTCACACATTTCAGCAAGCTCAGAGTGACGGCAGCAGATAGAAACATATTTTGGTTCATACTAAAAATAAAATTTAAAGGGGGACACAATACGGTCCAACTCCTTCAACTTTCATATTACTCAGTGATTCTTATTTAGTGCATCCTTTTTCTGTTTACCTGCCCCCTCTACGCTTCCTCCCCATTTTAGATGCATGCGCTTTCGCTCTTTAAAAAGCACTGAAAGCACAGCTAGGAGTAAATCTTTAAGAATTTGACTTGCAAAAAGCCCCTCATATATTGTTTATGAAAAAAGCAAAGGTTCCCTTCACCTGCCTTCAACCATCTTAGTTTATTTACTGATTTTTAGACTTGCACTAGTTAGGCATAGGCATACTTGTCTGACTACATCTTTACAAATAAAGACAGGCTGCGTCCTCATCTGTCACATCTCATAAGGAGAGTCAAAACTATTCTATTCAGGTTAAAGATTCTTGGGTGACATTTTCAATTGAATCAGATGAGCTGTATTTTGTGCTTTACCCCTGAGGAAGAGAAGAAAATGGGGGGAAGCATTTATAAAAATACAGTAAGGGCCATCATAACACTGAAATATTATTAGGAAAAAAAAGATTTGAAAAAGAATCTGTCACCATGTGTCAACTAGATCCACCCTGCAGAAACCTTCTTTTGTTGGGAACATATGGAAGAAAACGGGCGAGTAAGAAAATTGCCCTCCATAATTGGTGTCCTGATCAAGAACGACCATGGCAGCTGAACAATACAACCGTTAATTTATCAGAACTCTTCATGAGCTTCTCCTGTAACGCCAGACAACATTAGAATAAATACTGACAGAGAGCAGGGGAACCAAACAGTTGATTTCCTTTGTTGACTACGTGACGAACTAAGGAGAGTGATGGAGGGAGAGTAAGTGCATGAACATTGGAGGTGCTTTGCATAAAAGACAGGAAGACAGGAGTGAGTGTTGCACGGCCATGACTCTGCGTGTGGATACCAGATCATAGTTCATGCTAATCACAACCTTGACAGATAAACGTGACATTGTGCACGAGAGGTTTTAACATGCTTCCTCCCTTTGCTTTGCTGTGATTTTAAAGGGCACAGGTAGAAGTGAGCTGTCAGAGGTAACAGGGGACACCGTTCCATGCTTTTACACATGCAGACCTTGTGGGATGAGTCTGTTCCTCCTGTGTCCACAGTGGATAATGCACATCTTTCACATCTTTTTTGTAAGTCTCTGTACTAGACCTGTGATGGGCTGTCAACCTGTCCAGAGTGTACTTTGATTGCTGGAGATTAACTGTTCCTCCGTATCCTGAGGAGTTAAGCATCTATGGGGAAAAAAAAGGAAAATATAGATGGACGGATGAATTTAACATTGCTCTGTGAAATGCTCATAGCTTTTTAATTAGGGGTAGTGCAGTAAAGTATGCTGAATTCAAATGCACAATAAAACCATTAGATTTTTATCAGTGGTTTATCTGTAATTTGGGAAAATGTGAAGAACTTAAAGAGGTACAAAAACTCTCTCAAGGCGCTGTACAAACAGTGCTATTTGATTAAATATTTTAATACAATTTCCAGCCACAGAGTTTAGCAGCAGTCATCACAATTAAGCTCAAAGTAAATACTAATAAAGAAAATTGTGCTAGATAACTAACCTGTCCAACTAAAGCAAGGGCAGAAGAATTTGATAGTATTTGGAGGGTTTAGGTGGACTTTCTTACACATTAGTGTGACAGAAATATTCTCATAAATTAGTATTTGTGTGCATTTGTGTTTTTATGTACGTTGCTTTTGTATTTTGTAATATAAAATATTTCTAAACAGAAAAACAAATTAAAACATGACTCATCCATCTGGTTTTGCCACAACACAAAGTAAAACATGGATCCCATCATCATGGTGTGGTTGTTGCCTCCAGTAGGAAGACCACCCATGACCCATGACCTCTGGCAGTAGGAAGTATGTGGGTTCAACTCCAGCACTCCTACCACACTGTATGTCGAAAAATCATTGAGAAAGACACTGAACCCAAAGTTGCTTTCCAATGCGAGTGTGTGGATGGGCAAATGTGACTTGTTTTATTAAAAGTTCTCAGTTTTCAATACATCTATAACAATTTCATGAGTTCGCTCCATGTACCATTTTTACACAATGTATTTGAGTTTGTTGTCTTTGAAGATTTTGGTTTCTTTTGAGTAAAACAACAAATGAGTGACTTTGAAATGCCTGCAGATACAGCATTTGCCTTTGATAAAAAACATTTGTATTGATGTGGCTAGTGGACAGAAAAATATTCAATAGGATAAAAATACAATGAAAACCATCACAAAAATTTCACATTATTAAATCATGTATCTTGCGCAATCTACTGCATTTGATTTCCACATTATAAGTTTGTAGTGTTCTCAGTAATATTTTAGTTGTTAAGTTGTTTATATATTAAGTTGTTTATTCTAGCACTGTATTTTAAATATGTCTCATGCAAATTTATGAATAAAGTGACGGTAGTTAAATTCTAAGGAGATGAGAAACATTGGGAAATCAAGTTTATTGTTTGAAAATGCATAGATTATAAATATGAACACGTTAACTAACCTGTGTAAATAACACTGAGCATGACCCCTTGGTCATTTAACCAAGAGTGCGAGTTAAGAGAAACTCTTTCGCAGAGAGATAAAGTCTCTTTTCTCTTAATCTCCTGAAACGGCGGCACAACACAGAAATGTTCATCTGAACTTCTGTGAAATACGTGTGAAATTAGCGAGAAGTGCTTGAATCTCTGCACGGCACCTTTTCTCTGCTCCAACATGTGCCGGTGCATTAACTGGCCCATCTACCCTGCGACAGCTAAAATGGACGCCACACGGACACGGCAGCTGAAGAGGTAATACACTTCTTGTAAGAGATCAAATTGTCCTCAACACCCTTCCTCTCTTTATTACTCAGGTTCCTCCACCGGTGTTGGTGAGTGGCTTTATTGTGCAGCAGACTGTCCATCTCTCATTAACTGTCAGTACATGAAGCAGTAAGAGCTCAAGACATTTTTTATGACTAATCTAATATATGGTGCTGAAGACACAAAACCTCAGACTTGTGTTCATAAAGGTAACAAACATAGCACATAATTGAACAGTGGCTAACTGAGGATAGTAATATTTGTAATACTGTCTGAATATACTGCATGTTTTTAAGTATCTGCTGCAATAATTCAGTAGACTTGGCATAATTAAGCTGGACAGAATAACATCCTCCAACTCACAACATATGAGCACAGACGTCACCCGATCTGCGACAGACTGGCGACCTGTCCAGGGTGTACCCCGCCTCTCGCCCGGAACGTAGCTGGAGATGGGCACCAGCAACCCTCCCGACCCCATTAGGGACAAGGGTGAACAGAAAATGGATGGATGGATGGATGGATGGACGTCACCCGATCACCTACCAGGGAGCAATGCTGTCATTTGCACCTCCACACTTGGCTTCTCCAATTACGACAGCAAAACTATCACTGCACACCTATATACCCTCACACATCACAAAGAGAGAACATACCGGTGACTGACACTCAGCACAGAGGCTCATTATCACCTTCGGCTGCCTGTGAGTGCCCTCCTGTCCTGAGCACCATGTGCGACCCTGGCTGTAAGCCACTGCAACTACTCCAATCTCATAGCCAAGGAGAGTCAGTGATTGTTGTTTTCTCTGGTTTATATGTGGCTGCTGGAGATGGGCCTCTTTTACTGTATAGGAGCCGCTCTGTCATGAAGATAGGATCCAAGCAGAGGGAAGATCTACCAGTCAAAGCTGGCAGGAATGTTTTCTTGGAAAATCAATCTTAATACACTCCTACAGGATCCCAGGAAATGGTGGTTTTGATATGGGCAGTTTCTCAGGGCGGCATAAAAATTGACTTATTTATCTGTCCTTCAGGGTCTGAACAAGTCTTATTTAATTTTTGTGCATGTGCAGTGAATAGAGAGTTGGCACCCCCATCAGTTAGGTAGGAACCTCAGAAAAGGAAGATCAGGCTGTGTTTACTGTCAGTCACACAGAACCCACATGTATAATAAGACATAAGTTACTTGGTGGCCTTTTCTCTTTTAGCTGGGTGTCTGAGCTCTAGCTTTAGAAATTCCCAACCAATATTAAGGAATTAAGGAAAATTTAAAGAAAAGTTTTTTTTTTTTTACAAACTCTGCTGTCATAGTAAAAGGAAGAGCTCACCCACAACACAATTGATGCAAGAAGCCCCACTGACCCAGGCCATGTGTCAAACTCCGTCCCAAGCAGGCAAATGGTTTATGTTTAGTGCGGCTCCTTTGGTCTGGGATAGATACAGACTACTAAAACTCTCCCCACATATAGCTAACTATTCTCTCACATTGTACATTGTGCATTAGGATATATGCACTTTTAACAAAGAAGGGAAAGAGTGTACAAATTGATTCTGCAGTTTTTACACTTTAAGACCACTCAACTGCAAAGATATTTCCTTATTAAGCAGCGGCATGTTTAGACAACTGTGATACTCAGGGCTACTCATGGCGTATAAAGGCGTGCATGAAACGTTTTGCTTACATGAAACAGCAGATATTATGGCATTTACTGAAATAGGATAATGGCTATCAAAGACTAAATATTTGTAAATGTAAAAACTTTAACAGCTAAACCAATCAAATTACAACAAAAGAACTTTATACAATCACTTTTAAAGTTTTCAGAGATCATGCAACTCTTGTCCTCCATCTTTGACCCATGACATAATATGTGGCTAACCCTAACATGAGAGGCTGTACTTGCCAGGCTAAGCTAGGCTCCGCTTCTGAGTCAGTCAGAGCCAAAGCCAGGGCCAAAGCCAAGTGAGGTGCTACATGTTTTAGCCTACACCCTAGACCACCAGAGAGCAAGAGAGATGAGGAGATATGTAGGAGATAAATCACTAAGTGCCTCACCTTGGGTCACCGATCACACCAAAGGCCGCCAGCAATCTCTATTTGAACCACAGCATTTGCTGCTTCAGGGCTTTGCTCTCTGGCCTTGCTATAAATCAGCATGCACCATCTTACCCCTTCTCTCCCTTTTCTCCGTTACCCCCCGCCTCCACCCCCATATAAACACTCAAGTTGCAAGATTACATTAAAACTGTAAAACTGAAAATGGAAACTCTGCAAAAAGCAGCGGTAGAATACAAAAACTGCACGTTTGTGTATTTTGTTAAAGTAGAAAATTAACTAAAAAATGTTTAACTAATTATTTAACCTGCACAGAAAACATACTGTTACTTTGATGCATTACATTCATAAATTCTGTATTGTTTGAAGCAATGACATACACAAGTAAGCCAAAATCATAGGACCTTAGTGCAACAAAATATCTAATAATTTTGAGTTATAACTTAAATATGTTTTAAAATTGCTCTATGCTAAAATACATTCATAGAAAGTGAAATGGCAAAAATGTTATAACATGGATTTAACTTTTAATAGTTGCACTGATGAGTGGGATATAAATCTCATAGTTTTGCAAATATTTAGACATCTTTATAAACTGAAAAACACAAAGTAATTCAGCTTTCTTGTCCTTGTGTTTGAAACAAATCTAAATCATCTGCATCATCAGATTCATTACTGCCATCACATATGATGTGTGATATAATTATTATACATATTACACATTAAACCTTTTCAAATCCACAGTACATTTTCAGTTGTTCAGTGTCTAAGAGAATAAAAGCAGTAAAATGATGCTGCTGTGACATGTAAAGAAAACTACAAAACACTTAAATGTCTCATCACATTTTTTTGATGCAAATAAATGGAATCACAGAAGTACTAACAGAAAAGTAATTATAAAGACAATCAAAATATTTCGACTGAAAATGAATGATTTATAAATTTCAGCAATATTTTTCCTAACTGATGAATATTCCAGATGTTTGTAAACCTGTATATCTTTTTTATTACTTTGACATTCCTGAGTTTTTCTACACTTTCTTTGTATTTTAATTGAAGTACAAATTAGATATTATGTTAGTTCTATTTTATATTTTAAAATCTTCTTAAAATGTAGTTAAATTTATATCTGTTCTCAGTCATTTTTAAGTCCATATGTTTTTCAGTTTTGCACTCACTGAAACACAAAATATTAAAAAAGCAAAACAAAAACTGTTTACTTCAGTGCACACGTTCAGCCTATTGTTTATTATGCTAAACTTTGCTGACAACAAACATGAAGTTATTGATTAAATGTTTTTTAAATTTTTTATTAGTTGTAAATGGTTTTAAATGGTTTCATAAATTCAATACGACAGATTTGGGAAAGATAAATAAAACTGATTAAAACTTGAAATGCTCAAAACTTTTATTTAAAATCTGATCATTTGCTGCTGTTGCTCTGAATTCTTAAAAACCGTACATTATCAACAATATCAAACATAAGCCAGCTAACTCCTAAAATATCAAATAGCTTTCACCACACGTTTGTTTTTTAGTGCGTGTATTTTAAAACTAGAAAATTCCAAGTTAAGAAATACGAGAAAGATATTTATTTAAAATAAAAAGGTGTCACACAATAAAGGGGAAATGCTACTTTGAGAGCAGAAGTACTTTTTGTCTCTAGCCTGTCCAGAAGACAGTCCATCAGGAATATGTTGCTTTGAGTGTGACTGTTCTCCTTCTTTCTCCCTTCCCTCCCTCTCTTCTCAGGTGACATAATGGCAGCAGACCAGGTCTTGATGGAGGTAAGATGGGAGTAATAAAGAGCCCGATGGAAGCAGTGTGGAGGTGTCACATGTATGGCATTGCACCGTCGCACCAAATCAGCAGGCCACGGAGCTGCAGGAGAATGCTTTTACAATGATGGAATGCTGCAGGTGATACATACAATTACATGACATGTGGAACCCCTGACAGGCTGCACTCATGTGGGCATGTGTATCTATGTGTGTGTACAAGCTAGGCCTCCAAAATAAACATTGGGGAAAACAAAACAAAAAACAGAAATATAACAAATAAAAATTAACAAAATGCATATAAAAATAAACATCCTATGAAAAGTGAAAATCAATTCTTACTCTTAAAAGGAACTCTCTCTGCCATTCAGGATGGAATCTTACATTTATCAGAACCCTCAGAGAGGCAGAATAAAGAATTTTAAAGGAAAGAAAAAACTGTGGCACATTTCGCCTTCAAATATACTCATGATAGAGAGAAGAAATAAGGTTCCCAAAGTGACAAGGAGGGGGAGAGGCGAGTAAGAAAGAATAATTTTACTTCTTCTAATAACCTGATGTGATCACAATAGCCTGATGGGCTGCTTTATTTCATGGAATATTAAATTCAAATGTGACTGAAAGAAGGACAGAGCACAAAAGGGGGGATGGGGCATCATATCGTCTCAGTGAAGTCTCTGCAAGCCTTTGCTGACCAGATGCAGTTTACTGCCAGAGCAAAACAAACAAACACTCTGCCTTTTTTTGGTTATGTTTTGTTTGTGTGTCAGGGTGTGCATGTGTGTTTCTAAAATAAAACAAAGAGATATGTGTGTGGCATCTGAATATGTTCACGAATTTGCAAAGTATTTGTTTTTGCTTGATTGTTTGATATGTTCAACCTGGTAAAGGTCAGTGTCTTGAAATTAGCCTTCAAATAGTTCTTGTGAAAAAACACTGACACCCTAAATTAGGGCTTTAGGCATAAATATGATAATGGAATGCCATAAAAGGGCAGTTGTTGTGATATGGTACAATAGAATTGACTTTGTTTTTAATTATTTATTGAATTGTAAGATCAGTGTTTGTGAAAGGGTGGCTTGAAACTGCAGCAAAAAATAAAATGCTTAGTCCATAATTAAAGGAAAGAGTGTAATCAACAGTTTTATTGCTTGGGGTCTCACCTTTGTTCTGGTATTCAGTTTATACACGACACCTTTGCCATGTGTAGCTGTTTGGTTTATATCTTCTGTCAAGACACATTGCAGATATATTACAACATATTGACAAAAGTCTTAAATGTATATGAATATTTGCCATTTTAATTTTCTTCAGCTTGCTGAATAAAAAAGTATGATTTACCGAAACAGGAATCCTTGCGTGTTTTTAAAGGAGAACACATAATAGGGGGTAAAAGCATTCATCAAGTTGACATGCAATATAATTTACAGTTATGCAGACAGAAAACTCACAATTCGGAACAGAATTGTCCATTTATATACATATGCAAACAACTATTTCATTTTTATATGAAAAAAATTCTAATTAAATTCAAAAATACTTTATTAATCCCAAAGGGAAATTAAATTAAATTAAAAATGTTTTATACAGAATAATTTTATGATCAGTTAATTATTGGTATGTTTCAGAATATCTCAACTTGTTATACAAAATAGTTGACTTAAGTGTCTTGAGGGTTTAGGGAAAATTCAACTCCATACAAATCTATTACAGGATAAGATTTTTTTAATTAATATAATATAGTCGGTCATGTTTCTATTTAACTTCTTTCCAACATGGAAGACATGAATTATCACAATCAGGAAAAATAAAACAGACAGCGGTCTTATTTATTTCTGTTTAAATATACAATTTTTTTAATTATTATTTTATTTATTTTGAACTTCACTTAGAGAGAAGTACATAAGTTTAAAAAAAGCCCTTTAGTGCTATAGGAAGAATATTTGTCCATTTTCTAAACTTTATAGCCTTTTATAACAGGGTAAATCAACCTCTAACTAGACAGCAGTAATCTAAAGGCAGTGTGACATTAAGGATACAAAGGTAAACCACAGACTCGAGCTGTCGCCTATTGGTTTACAAAAACACAGAAAGTGGAGGAACAAGAACAAAGAATGGAAAATAGACAAAATCACTTCAAATTAAGCTCAGCAGAATACTTTAAAGAATTCTTTCCATCATGAAAAACCTGGACTAGTTACACCTCATTTTGTCATTGTAGCTCAAATACTTCGTCAGTAGTTTTATAACGCTTAATCATCGGGCAAAACCCGGCAGCACCGTGACGCTAAGAGGAAATGAAGTTTGAAGGCAAACTCATCATTAGTCTTTAGATGAAATCAGATAAGAGCGAGTGTTCAAGCATCGTTATCCAGACTGGGCTTTTATGAGCAAACACCGTGCCTCTGTATGGGATGCATAATAAGCACCTCTACCCACTGGGAGTGTGCATCCATCGGCGTGGCTGCGGCATGTTGTGATAAACCTCTTCTATCAGAGCATATCTACATTAGGCATCAGCTCTCTGGGTGTAATAACAGAACAGGACACCACTTCACCTGCGTCAAAGGAAAACCCTCAAGAGCAATAATAAAAAAAAAACCTGGCAATGTTTCAGCTTGGCAATTTCATGCATTCCATATTAGGGCAATTTTTTCATGAAAATGTCAGGGCTATCACTTCTCATACACTGGTAAAGATGCATGGAGTATTACGTCTTGCCAAAGACAGTAGCATACAGCTAACATCAAAAGTCGTTCAGATTCCACCTCACCATGTGTGCTACTTGTTCTACAGTGAAGATCAGTGATTTAGACAACCAGCTTTAACTCAACTAAGATATCTCTATACACCATCCATCCAATGTCAGGATGAGAAACTGCTCATTGCTTCATTTGTTCCGTTACAAAGCTCATCCTCATCTGTGACTCCTTCATACTGTAAACATTTCCTGGCCAAAAAGGTCTCAAAGGACCTGTAATTAATTAATCTCATTTAATCGCATTTTAATCAAAGACCATATTGAACAAATAAGCAATATTTTCACATAAAAAGCCGTCCACCATCCACATTTTAAAAATACTTTGAAATGTGGATGGTGGCATTAGCATTGGGGGTGTCTGTCCTTTCTGTTTTTGCATTGAAATGATTTTAAGTTTGAATAACTTCAAATTGGCCAAGTCCTTTTCCAGCATCTTTAACCACCAGTGAGCCAAGAGAAGCGACTTGTCATTCATTGCTGCCGTTTGCGGATGTAGCTTTGCGCCAGATTTATTGGTGCACAAACATGACACAAAAGTACGGCAAGAAAAAGTGATTGCCTTAAAATTTGCAGTTTATTTACAAATGAATTAGAATCCGGGCCTTTATGCATATGTACATACATTACATTATCATTGGGATGTGCATATATAGACCGAGATTTCAAGTTAATTTTCTCAGTAATAGGGGCTTTTACTTTCTGACTGTCCTCTCATTTCTAGCATTGAATCAGGCTCTATTAATTCTGAAGAAACAGGTAAAAACAGGCATAAGTATCCCAAGTTTTCTCATTAAAAGTAGAAGTGTCACCTGTTCTCTGTGTCCTCCACTCTGAACTCCAACTTCAACTCTACTGTGACTCTCTCCAGTGCTCCAGAGGGAAAAATAGATGAAGTCAGTGAAAGAGTCAGGGGGATGGGGACCAGACGAAAACTGATTGACCCGAACCAAGACCGGTTTCACCTTCTGCATAGGATTTTTTTCCCCCACTTCCTTTATATTACCCTTCAAATGAGTTGAATTCTTCATGACAAGGTCTACAAGAATTAACCCTCATAACTGTACAAATGGAGTCTGGTATTAACAAGAAGTCTGTGACATATGGAACCACGTGTACAGTGCCTTTGGAAATGTACAGTGCATCTGAAAAGTATTCACTGCACTTCACTTTTTCCAGATTTTATGTTCTATTAAATTAAAATTCTATTAAATTGATTTCTTTCCTCAAAATTCTACACACAAAACCATTTGCTGACTATTTGTAATTGTCAGCAGGCTGGTGAGACCTTCATATGTCAGCAGGACACTGACCCACAACACATGGCAAAGACCTCAAACGGGCAGCTTCAGAAACTGTGAATGTCCTGGAGTGGCCAAGCCAGAGTCTTGAATTCAACCGGACATCTCTGGAGACATCTGAAAATGGCTTCACATACATCTCCAATCCAGCCTGATGGGGCTTGAGAAGAACTGCAAAGAGTGGATGAAACTGCATAAATATAAGTGTAGTAAGCTGTTGGCATGATATTCAAAAGAGATTTAAGGCTGTAAAAGCTGCAAAATATGGATCTGCAAAGTTTTAAGTAAAAGCTATAGTGAAAGTAAAAGTGTAAGTTTTTTTTGGTTTTCAATCTAACCTAAAACTCTATTTTTAGGTTGTGCTGCAGTTTCTCAGTTGGATTTGGATCGTGAATTTGACTGGGTCATTCTAGTATGTTTACAGTTGCTGTCATCTTTGAAAATGAACCTCTGTCTTCCAGAATAATCCTCTATTTAGCATTATGCATATTTCTATCAATTTCAACCAGCTATCTTCTCCCTCCCCACAGCATGATAAAGTTTATTAGAGTTCCTTGTAAAGTAGAGAACACATATTCATA